>NC_084734.1:61604108-61894108 GCF_033978785.1 Entelurus aequoreus | reverse complement strand
ATGGCAGCTTATATTTTAAATACAAAGTCTTAGGAACGCCTCAACTGTGTCCAACCAATAAGTGTTCGAGCACACCCCGCCCCTCAAAAGATCCTCAGGAACTTTCCAAAGTCCCACATAGTTGCTAGGAACTAAAATAGTTCCTGTGAAACTTTTTTTTTTTTTTACCCGTGTAGGTTTTGGTGGAAACGCAGGGGTCCATCCATCCATCCATCCATTTTCTACCGCTTATTCCCTTCGGGGTCCCCGCGCGGGGGGCGCTGGAGCTTATCTCAGCTACAATCGGGCGGAAGGCGGGGTACACCCTGGACAAGTGTATTTCATTAACCAGGAAAAATGGGAAAGTTCCTGTAAAAGTTCCTGCAGTGGAAAAGAGCCTATTCATGAAATTTGTGTTTTAAAAGTCGCAAATTGTGACGTGCGTGTTGTTGCTGTCAGTCAATGCAGAAAAATAAGCCACCACATAGACTGCACACTCAAGTGTTTCAGGGAAGAAATGAAATATTTCTCATGCTATCATTGTTATCAAACATAATCCCCCTGATTAACACCCACATTAAAGGATTGAAGTTATTTAAAAAGCATTATGTTGCACTATTAAAATAGACCTACGTGACGATCAGATGAACTACAATGAATGGAATATTGTAACCAAGGGATTTCTTGAACGTAAATTTGTCATTCAATTACTGAACTTAACTTTGAATAAACACCTTTGTGCTTGTAGATTTTCATTATGTTCAGATGAAAATATGATCTCTCACAAGCTAGTTTTTATCCAACAAAGACATTTCTCGTAGTTTGTCTTCGGTTTTGGAAATGTGAAGTTTTGCTCTTTCCAATCTCTCTGGATATTATACAGTATATCCGCATTACAAGTGCCGCATGCACACCTAAAAACCTTTTTTTTTCTGAAATAAAACGCAATTTTACTGATTTTCAGTGTCTGTCTCAATACTCACGCTTGATTGTTTGTAGGACAATATGGCAGCTTGGTTGTAGTGGGAGGGCACTGTGAATTCCCGCAATCTGATTAGACTCAGACTTAGACTTAGACTTCCTTTTTATTGTCATTCAAATTTGAACTTCACAGTACAGATAAGAACTAAATTTCGTTGCATTAGCTCATGGTAGTGCAGGATAAAAAAGCAATAAGGTACATATATAATACATAGATTACCGTACAGATAAATATATTGCACTTTTTCATATGCATCCACGTTTATGGATGTATGTTACATTGTCTTTTTATTCCAGCGAGTTAATCCATTTTGGGGGGAATTGAGGGGATAGTTATGATGCGTTAAAGAGTCTTACGGCCTGAGGAAAGAAGCTGTTACAGAACCTGGAGGTTCTGCTTCGGAGGCCGAGGAACCTCTTTCTAGAGTCCAGCAGTGAAAACAGTCCTTGGTGGGGGTAGGAGGAGTCTTTGCAGATTTTCTGAGCCCTGGTCAGGCAGCGGCATTTTGCGATCTCCTGGATAGGAGGAAGAGGAGTCCTGATGATCTTTTCCGCCGACCTCACCACTCTCTGGAGAGACTTCCAGTCTGAGGCATTGCAGGCTCCAGTCCAGACAGAGATGTTGTTGGTCAGCAGGCTCTCTATAGTGCCTCTGTAGAATGTGCTGAGAATGGGGGGAGGGAGCTGTGCTCTTTTCATCCGACGCAAAAAGTGCATGCGCTGTTGAGCTCTTTTTTCAAGAGCTCCGATGTGTAGAGACCAGGTTATATTGTCAGTGATCTGCACCCCCAGGAACTTGGTGCTGCTTACCATCTCCACCGCTGTGCCGTTGATGTAGAGTGGAGCGTGGCTGGACTGGTGCTTCCTGAAGTCAACGATGATCTCCTTGGTCTTGTCGACGTTCAGGACCAGGTTGTTGGTTCTGCACCAGTCAATCAGATGTTTCACCTCCTCCCTGTAGTCCATGTCGTTGTTGTCACAGATGAGGCCCACTACTGTCGTGTCGTCCGCATACTTCACAATGTGGTTAGCAGTGGACCTGGCGCAGCAGTCATGAGTCATCAACGTGAACAGCAGCGGACTCAGGACGCAGCCTTGGGGGGAGCCGGTGCTCAGGAGATGGCACTGGAAGTGTTGTTGCCCACTCTCGCAGATTGGGGTCTGTCTGTGAAGAAGTCAAGCAGCCAGCCGCAAAGGGGGGTACTGTATCCAAGGGGGGCCAGTTTGCTCACCAAGTGCTGCGGGATGATGGTGTTGAATGCTGAGCTGAAGTCCAGAAACAACATCCGCACGTGTGTGTCCTTTCCTTCCAGATGTTCTAAGCTCAGGTGGAGTGCAGAGGAGATGGCGTCCTCTGTGGAGCGGTTAGGGCGATAAGCAAACTGGTATGGGTCGAATGTGGGGGGGGGAAGTCTGGAGACAATATATTCCTTTACCAGCCTCTCGAAGCACTTCATTATGATGGGGGTGAGTGCCACAGGGTGATAATCATTGAGGGAGGAGATTGTGGGTTTTTAGGCACTGGAATGATTGTGGTCGTCTTAAAACATGATGGTACCACAGCCTGGGTCAGCGAGATGTTGAAGATGTCTGTGAGAACCCCCGCCAGCTGGTCTGCACATCCCTTAAGCACCTTGCCCGGAATGTCATCAGGTCCTGGTGCTTTCCGGGGGTTCACTCTCCTCAGGGTTTTCCGGACATCCGCTGTGTCCAGGTTGAGCGGTTGCTCATCAGGGCGAGGGATGGATTTTCTCACCGGAGTGGTGTTAAGTGCCTCAAACCTCGCAAAGTAGTTGTTTAGGTCATTTAGGAAGCTGATACTGTTGTCACAGGGATGGGGGGAAGCTTCATAGTCCGTGATGACCTGTATGCCCTGCCACATTCGTCTAGTGTTCGTGGGATTCTCGAAGAAGTCCTGCCCTTTCTGACTGTGAGCACGCTTTGCAACCTTAATGGCACGGTTCAGGTTAACTCTGGCTGTTTTTAATGCTACCATGTCGCCAGACTTAAACGCCTTGTTCCGAGCCTTCAGCATTGCACGTACCTCACTGTTCATCCAGGGTTTCTCATTGGCCCGTGTGGGGATGTTCTTGATCACACTAACATCCTCCATGCACTTCTGATTAGTCGAAATACTCAGAATGATTGACATGCCAGATGCGTGTATTCTGTGAGGCAGTGGAGCCTAATTTTCAAAATAAATAGTAAAAATATATAATTATAGGAGGAAATCTCTTTTTTAGCATGAATACATTTTGCCAAGCGATAAGTGTGTCACAATTTAGGTAAAGTAATACAATAATTATGGTAGATGTTTCCAAGCCTGATAATTAGCTAACATTTGATGAGGACTCATACACTCTAGTTCAGGGGTAGTGAACCTATGGCTCCTGAGCAAGATGTGGCTCTTTTGATGACTGCATCTGGCTCTCAGATAAATCTTAGCTGACATTTCTTAACACGATAAGTAATGAATACTTCCGCCGGTAATCACAGTGTTAAAAATAACGTTCAAAATATAAAACATTCTCATGTATTTTAATCCATCCATCCGTATTCTACCGCACCTGTTCAAGAAGTCACATTAATGGTAAGAAGTATTGTATTTATTATTGGTTAGCTTCAGAATAACAATGGTATTACAAATAATAAGAGACTTATTATACTCTAAAAATGTTGGTCTTACTAAAAAAATTTACGCATTTAGTTGTATTCAGTGTTAAAAAATATAATATGGCCTTCACGGAAATACATTTTAAAATATTTGGCTTTCATAGCTCTCTCAGCCAAAAAGGTTCCAGACCCCTGGTCTTGTTGCTGTCCATGTAGTTGATAAGAATATTAATATTGGAAGTGAAAATATCAATAAAAAATGCCTTACCATAAGTACAATGAGTTTTCTTTGTTGGAGTCGATCTTTATGGTTAGTGTAACTTGTTTTCATAGAAAAAAACAATACATCAAAGGAATGCTGCTCTTTTGATACAAAATTCACACTTTAACGTTACACATACAATATTATAATATACGTTGGATATTATTCCATCATTTTAAAAAGAAGAAACCTCAAACGTGACAAGGGCATCACAGTAAGAGAAAAGGAGGTCAAAATAAGAGTTAACAATTGAGGCGCAAATAAAGTGATCCCAACAGTCACATCCATGAAATCTGGATGTCATATCCATGACGGGTAATTTTCTTTAAACTTTGGGCTCTAATGTTCCCTGCCGAGTAAAGCACCATGGTGCCGGAGGAGGCTGTCCCAGAGAGAGATGAGCTCATTGGTAACCAGGTTCACCTTCTGCTACTCATTTCCACACTCATAAAAGCATAAACGTCTCCTCTGAAGGACTGCTGAAGGGAGCTCCAGAATTACAGGCCAGGATGCAGGGAAATGTGCATCTTAAAATCTAATACGAGAGTTCTTAAGCAGAATGATGAACAATTACTTTTAAAATGGTCTCTTATAATATCTAACACTTTACAAATTACACTTGTTCTGCCCTCTTGATCGTCAATGCAAAATGAAGACATTGTCAAATGACATCAACATGTAATCATGACATAGAACAATTGTACTTTGTTGAGGTTAAAATAAGAAAACACTCTTTTGGCATTCTGAAACAAGTGTATGATTGCACTGATTATGTGATTGCTGACATAATAAGATGAACTGTAGGATATATCCGCTCATATTCTGACAAATAAAGTCATCCCTCACTAATTGTGGCTTACTGGTTCCAGGCCTGACCATGGTAAGTGAATTTCCGCAAAGTAGGATTATTATTAATAAATATGATGTTTTCATATTTAGAGCATACAAACTGATTATAACTTGTCACCTTTAAACTCTTTTCACCCAATATAGTATTATTTAAGTGTGTTCCACTGTAAATTACAGTACTCACTGGTATTCTGGATGATTCTTCTCCACATCCTGCTTAATTCTTCTACGTTAGAACTGGGCTTCCATGTGCTGAAACCATGGGCGTAAGTTGCTCTATCAAAAGCTGGTCATCTTGACAGTAGGTACGACCGTTCCCCGTGTTGAGAGTAGTGTTGTCCCGATACCAATATTTTGGTACCGGTACCAAAATGTATTTCGATAGTTTTCCATACTTTTCTAAATAAAGGGGACCACAAAACATTGCATTATTGGCTTTATTTTAACAAAAAATCTCCTAATTAGTCTACTGACATATGCAGTAACATATTGTGTCATTTTCCATTCTATTATTTTGTCAAAATTATGAGCGACAAATAGTAGAAAATGAATTATTAATCTACTTGTTCATTTACTGTTAATATCTGCTTACTTTTTCTTTTAACATGTTCTATCTACACTTCTGTTAAAATGAAATAATCACTTTTTCTTCTGTTGTTTGATACTTTACATTAGTTTTGGATGGTACCACACATTTGGGTATCAATCCGATACCAAGTAGTTACAGGATCATGCGTTGGTCATATTCAAAGTCCTCATGTGTCCAGGGACATATTTCCTGAGTTTTTTTTTTACATGAACAAAGATGTTGTGATGCTAAAATATCGATGTAATCATAGTAGTATTGACTAGAGATGCTCCTGTACTTGGTATCATTACAGTGGATGTTAGGTGTAGATCCACCAATGGTGTTTGTTTACATTTTGACGCCAGTGAGCTACGGTGTGTAGTGAAACATGTTCAGCTATTCCTCGTCCAGCAGGGATGATACTTGTAAGAAACTCACTTTATTTGTCACCATGGAGGCGAGGATTAGTGATTTAGAAGTAGCTACAACACTGCTGACTGTGGCTGGACATTAGCCGCTAGCTAGCTAGCCATGTCTTAAAGCATCTTTTCCTGAGGGCGTTTCAGTGTTATGACTTCACCTTTATCGTTAGTTTTTAAGCCAAAATGTGTCCGTTCTCCCTTTTCTGTCTACACACTGTGTCTGCTTGTAAGTACTCTCTCATATTGTTAGCATTGGTGTCCTGTGTTGTCATTCCATTTACCTCACAAGGCTCACCAATGTCATGATTATGCCTAAAATGAAATGCATCAACAGAGTTCATCTTCACTTAGCATGGCCTGGATAGCTGCTGATAGATGATAGCATTAGTTGCTGCTCCGAGTCACATCGAATTCTGTACGTCCTGGTGTTGTCTTTTGACATTGCTCACATGAAAGGCACAACAATAGGCCCTTTTCCATCTTAGGAACTTGTACAGGAACTTTCTCATTTCCCCGGGTAAATAAAGTTCCTCCTGTGTTTCTACCAAAAACTACAGTAGATCTAGTTCTTCAGGAACCTTTTTTTTTGTTTCTGCCAGCTTGATGACTTTTGGAAGGTTTCTGGAACCTTGTCTATTTCAAACACAGGACCGACTTGTTTATTTCCCATTTCTTGTGTATGTGACTTGACAATGGAGAGAAAGAAGAATGAAAGGAACGTTTGTCTTTCAGAAACTTTTGTGGTTGATTGTTCTTTATTATTTTTTACAAACTTTATTTCGATACGCAAAACTATGAGAAGTGGATCTACTCTTTTAAACGTATTTACAGAGAAGTATTAAATATGCAGCCGGACAGGAATCAACGACCTCAGCTGCTTACTTCTCTGAGAATTTGTTGGTGAAATGTGAAATAAAGGAGGCAGTACACTAGTGGAACAAAGGTAAATGACATCAAATATTAACTATTTACTTTAATTACATGTTGTAAAATTATTCAGTGACACTTCATTTGTGTAGTAATTAGCCTCAATCCCAGTGAGCAGAATGCAAATGCTAACAAGCTAATGCTAAAGTTGATGTGTTTGTGTTGTCGGCGTCAGATAAATACTGACATTTATTATTTATATATTGTTAGGCTCCAGCGCCCCCGCGACCCCAAAAGGGAATAAGTGGTAGAAAATGGATGAATGGATGTTATTTACAGCAGAAATTGACCAAAAATAATCGCCTCACCCTGTTTATTCATAACTGACTGAGAGGACGACTTCCTGACTGCTGCACATTGCGGAAAAAAGCCTGACTTTTTATGAACAATTCGGTACATTTTGTATATATTGTTTTGTATATTATTGCTTTATATTTAATTTGCTTACTCTTTAGTAAAATTACTCTGACATAATATTGTCTGTTTATTTATGTGGTATCAGTGTAGAAATGAACTAAACCACTCCTCCATACGTCATCAGCCTGATTTCTATAAACTACCCTGAAATGTGAAATGCGGTGGCAACACAAACCACACACTTCTACAGAAACCTACAGTTTCAGGAACTAGGGGATCCAGGAACCTAGAGTTCCTAAACTTTTGGTGGAAAAGGGCCTAATTTGGAGATGTCTTATTGATGAGGCAGGAGTTAAAAATAAAGTCCATCAAAAAGTTGTGCGGCCAAACGTCGGTCAACAATGGAGTAGCGCCAGGATTAGCCACCGTGTTGTTAGCATTGTTCACCCTTAACCTTAATCTTTATCATCCGCCACAATGTTATGATAGAAAGAAATACAAATACTGCACTGTTAATACATTTAAGACATAAATAAGAGCCTTTTGTCTGATTACAACCCATTGTAATGTAGCATGCTTTTCATTCTATTCACCAAAGACCAAAGTGAAGGCAGCGGCAACAAGCAGCAAGTTAAGGTCTGGTGTGTAACTGTTCACAATTCAAACGATAACATCCTATACAAGATATATTCATGATAGAACTGCTGTGACCCAACAAATGTGACTGAGACCACTATAGGGAGGTTAGACAGCCTTATGGACAGAAGGATGTACAGCTAAGATGACTTGATGCTCTGAAAAACCCTGTTTGTGTCTGGCAGTCTATAAAAAAGTCAGTCTAATCATCTTTTACCGGGTTGTCCAAAGTGTGGCAGGCCATTTGCAGCCTGCAGCTCAATTTTTTTTTTGCCCGCAACATATTGTCGAAAGAAAAAAAAAACAGCAGTAAAAATATATTTAAAAAGATGCAATGTAATGACAAAAAAGCTGAAAATGATATTAATAAACTTTGAAAAGTCAAAGTATGCAGGGGCCGTTTTGATATTTTGTAAAAAAAAAAATGCTACAAAAACAGACAGTTTTTTAAGTGACACATTTAGTTGTTAGTATGAAAATTGCTACTTTTTCTCATTATGTCTTTTTTCTCTTTTTCATCACATTTTTACTGTTGTTTATCTGACAATATGTTGCGGGCCAACAAAAATATACACATATATAAAAATGGCCCAAGCATACTTTAACTTTTCATTAAATGGCACTTGATGGAAAAAGTTTGGACACCCCTGTCCTAACACCTGAATACTTTTCTCTCATGAGTGATGTCAAATCTGGAACATAGTTTGGGATTTAATATTAGTTTGCTTTGAAATGCAACACAGTTTAAATGGTAAAGTTTGTTTGTGGCCACACATGCACAGTATGGCAGATAAGTTATCATTGAAATTGTACTCCGTTATTTCCTAGGTCATTGTAGTCCACTGCTTCTCAATTACGGTGAAATCCGTTTATACATACTAGTGAAAAATAATTCCAGGTGTGTGTGTGTGTGCGTGAGAGAAAAACATTTCAGTAGTGTTTATGAGAGTGTTTCAGTAGGGTGTGTGAGAGAAAAACGTTTTAGTTGTTTATGTGAGAGCATTTCAGTAGTGTATGTAAGAGTATTTCAGTAGTGTTTATAAGAGTGTTTCAGTAGTGTATGTAAGAGTGTTTCAGTAGTGTTTATAAGAGTGTTTCAGTAGTGTATGTAAGAGTGTTTCAGTAGTGTGTATAAGAGTGTTTCAGTAGTGTATGTAAGAGTGTTTCAGTAGTGTGTATAAGAGTGTTTCAGTAGTGTATGTAAGAGTGTTTCAGTAGTGTTTACAAGAGTGTTTCAGTAGTGTATGTAAGAGCGTTTCAGTAGTGTTTACAAGAGTGTTTCAGTAGTGTATGTAAGAGTATTTCAGTAGTGTTTATAAGAGTGTTTCAGTAGTGTATGTAAGAGTGTTTCAGTAGTGTTTATAAGAGTGTTTCAGTAGTGTATGTAAGAGTGTTTCAGTAGTGTGTATAAGAGTGTTTCAGTAGTGTATGTAAGAGTGTTTCAGTAGTGTTTACAAGAGTGTTTCAGTAGTGTATGTAAGAGCGTTTCAGTAGTGTTTACAAGAGTGTTTCAGTAGTGTATGTAAGAACATTTCAGTAGTGTTTATAAAAGCGTTTCAGTAATGTTTATAAGAGTGTTTCAGTAGTGTATGTAAGAGCATTTCAGTAGTGTTTATAAGAGTGTTTCAGTAGTGTATGTAAGAGCATTTCAGTAGTGTTTATAAGAGCATTTCAGTAGTGTATGTAAGAGCATTTCAGTAGTGTGTATAAGAGTGTTTCAGTAGGGTGTGTGAGAGAAAAACATTTCAGTTGTTTATGTGAGAGCATTTCAGTAGTGTATGTAAGAGGTAATTCTGAATAATGTCCCTAACGGCCCCTCATAACTTTCTGCCGCTACTATACATAGAAACATTTGTCCATAAAATTGTTATAAGTACATTTATGCATAACACTGTATCCTTATTAACATTAAAGAAAACAAAAAAGAGGAAATTAATAAAGCTCAACTTACAACAAAGAATAATTGTATTAATGTATTTTTTTAGTCTGTAACAGAAAAGATTTAAAGTGCATCAATTTGCCTGAAATACAAAAAAATATATATATATTTTTCAATTAAACGTATTTTTGGAAAAATAAAATTAAACTGAAAAATAAAATTAAACTCAATAAATAATAATATATTCAAATAGATCAGCATCATTAACTCAGGAGCACAATATATAAAACCGCAGCCATTGTAACCTCATTTAGATTTTTAAATCAAAATGAGCAATGGCTACAACGGCTACAAGAGCACATTTTTTGCAGTTTATGAAGTGGGGTTTGGAGCATGATACTGCACAATACTGATAAAGCATGTTCCCTGGGGTCACACGTGCACGTCCCCGTCGCTCCCCCATTGCACTACACCCCGCCCCATTATTTGAGAAGGACTGTTGTTTTCTAAGGGCATTGAATTAATCTAACTGGGCTGTTAAGGTTGTCTGAAAAGATGTTTCGCCTGTCATCCGGGCAGGCTTTATCAGTTCATCCTTAACACTAGATGGGACAGCTGTTGTCTGAGAGGATGGTGTAGGATCCCACATATGTTTCCCTAGGGCACAGGCATCCTCCCAAATTAGAATTTAGAACTAGCACTACAATTAAATCTACACTCTTTTGGGATGCAAGAGGACAGTCGTTTAGATACAGTGGAGTGAGATGTCTTCTAAGACAACCTAAACTAAACAGTCCAGTATGGTAGCTGTCGGTTTAATGATCTGAGAGTTATACATAATAACTTTTTGAATTTCGTTCAATTTGTTTGTGCTGTTTGACATCCAAAATTTAGAGTGTCAAAATGTTTCATAGTAATTTCTTACATTATGTGAGTGGTTCATTTCGTTTAGCTTTTGTGTGACAGGGAAAGTTACAATAAAATATTAGGTACATTTTTAGGTCCTTATCATTAAAGTTAGGCTGTATTCCCTATATAGTTATTAAGTCCTGTTCATACTTGTGTGATTGTTGAAGAGTTATTCAAAACATTTCCTTTAGCAAATGTTTTATCATGACAGTTTTGACAAGCTGACATGATTTAAAATGTAAATACCACTAGTTTGAACGTGGTACAAATGACAGAAACCCCCCCTTGTTAATTTTTTTTCCAAACTCAGTAGTGAAGTGATGTGAATTATATTTATATAGCGTTTTTCTCTTGAGACTCTAAGTGCTTTACTTAGTGAACCCCATTATCTATTATTTAAGCTACATTTAAAGCAGTGTGGGTGGTACTGGGTAAAGTGTCTTGCCCAAGGACAGAACGGCAGTGACTAAGATGGCGGAAGGGGGGATCGAAACCTGGAACCCTCAAGTTGCTGGCGTGGCCGCGGTGCCAACCGAGCCACCCCACCCCAGTAATCTGTCTTGTTTGTGTGTACAGTTTTTTTTTGACATTTTTATATCAGCCTCTGTGGATTATTATGAATTCTAATGTATTTAGTGACTTCCTAAGTCACATTTGAAAAGTGCAATACCAAGAAAAAGGATTATTCCCTGAGGTATTTTGTCATTGTGCTGTCTAAATGTCACATCCATACTGCTATATCCATACTCCTCTCCACAATGAAATCTTATTTCATCTCTACATATGGTACGTTGTTATTAGATCACAGTCTCCAAGGTTTCTTGATTGTCTGCTGCAAAATATCCAATGCAAAATACGACATGAAAACATCCAGCAGACTGTTTATTATTGTCATTTAGATAACAATTTGTCATGAGAAGAAACTACCAGGCATTTGTTTCAAAAGAGTTGTCCAAATATTAAAGGTTATTAAGAAAATTTACCTAATTTGATTAGTAGAAACTGGATTTTATTTGTTTGTCGCTATGCGCCTGTGATAGACTGGAGACCAATCCGGGATGTTCCCTGCTAATGCTCACTCTTTTCGTACAATTAACAACTAGACTCTAAAAAAAATTAATCATTGTACGGCTACCATTTTATGGATGACATGAGTGCAAAGCAATGGTATCATATAAATATTACATTATGGGTAATTATTTATGACCTCGAATGTAATTAGCAGATGTATAAGGTCTATTCATTATGTCAGCAGTTCATTGACTGAGGTTCAGGCCAGGTCAGGAGCGGCCACCGCACTAATGTGATTTATTGCTAAAGTAGTTTTAGGGACACATGGCCATGTGATAGTCATAGATCATGCAGACGTGCAGGAGCAATGCAAGCACTTCTCAGCAGATAAGTAGAACCAGTTGATGATGCTCCATCCAGCAAACAACACAGGGTTCACAAAAAGTCCCCCTGTTGACCTGACACCTAAAGTGTTACTGCAACTGGTACATATCGTTCGTTACTGCAACTGGTACATATCGTTCATGTTTCTAATTTATATTTCCTGTGCTTTTTACTGTGTTGTCAAGTTAAATTTCAGCACACATTGTAAAATAAATTAAATAGGCTTGTTCGGTATTAGGTATTAGGGTACTAACAAATTAAAAAAAGGTACTATACTGCCTTTTAAAAAAAACAAACTTTTTATTTTCCATACAACTGTTGAAACAGCGGCTGAGAAGGGAGAGATAAAAAAGACAGAAAAGGTAGGATGGCAGGAGCGGAGAGTTTATTTGTCGATAAAGCGCATTTATTGGATATTGGAAGTATTTTGGCTTCAAAGCAAACAAGAAAACGAGAAAGGTGAAGCCCTGCTCTGCAAGCTGTGCTTTTAAACATGTCTCGCCAAAGGTTGGGGCAATACTCCCAATTTAGCGAAACATTTGAAAGACAAGCATTCAGACCTACACAAGGAGTTTAAAGACCAACCGGTTAAAACATAGTTGACTATCTCCCCTGTTATGCATATAGACAAAAAATATATTATAGGGTCCAGACAGTTAGGCAGAGTCCGATGCTCTTTTTAACTCCTATTGCCAAATGGCTAACCGGAATAAAAATGCTTCATGTAAACACGCCATTTGGAATATTCTGACCCGATCACACACGTTCTAATCAAAATTTAATTCCGATCGAGACGGGTGCTTTATGCCGAAAGTCATTCAGATTATAGCGCATGAAAACACGTCTTCCAAAATTCGGGTGAAAATTATCCTAACTGCGCATGTCTTTGATGTCAGATATACTTTGGTGGTGGAGCGGGGACTACATTTAATAGTCTCGAAATGAAGCATTTGTCTTGCTGCTGTCTCCCCCTATTCAACCTGTACAGAATTAGCGTTATGTACTGTTGAGTTTGTTGTTTTAAAAAAGAGACTAGCAAAAACAAAAGTATAGTATGGAGTGTCATGCGCCGATGTAACAATAAAAGAAGGGATCCAGTTGTCGTCTTAACGAGCTGTTTCATTCACGACATTACATCGATTCCAAGTGGTAACTGCTAGCCTAAAACACATACACACAATGTTGAAACATGAAGACGCACCGCAACCCGTACATAATCACAACATAAAAAGCACAGAACGGCTCCATTTCAAAAAGAGAGGTAAAACAAAAGTAGTGAACAAAAGGGAAGAAAATGATGAATAAATACAGTGCTAACGTCAGACAAGAAGAAATGCACAAAGCCATGTTTGTTTACAGTGGAAGTCACTGCTTGGTCAGCGCCTGCAGTGAGCAAACTCGTCCAAAAGATGGCACCATAGCACAAATGATAACACACCTTTCCGTTTATGTTATGTTCTGCGCATATCAAAGTAAAGTATTCCGATTTAAGATGTGATGCATGAAAATGCACATCATAATCAGATAATTTATTTTCAGGGTCCATGTACAGTAACATTGTAATCCGAATGATGATCAGATTAAATAAATGTTGTCCATGTACACGAGGCTAGTGACATTAACACCATCTGGTTGTTACAATACTGTAACAACCCTGAGGGTTATTGTTATTCGGTTCATGTGTTACTGTAGTGTATAGTTTATGTAATGTGTTGGTGTTTGGAGCTTGGGGAAGTGACATATGGGATGTGACGGTTAGAATGGCGTGGGTTATGGCCGATAACAGTAGCCCGTGGTAGAGTTTGTGTACCTTATTGTAAGTTGCAATGCTGTTAAAAAAAGCCTGTGTTCCGGCATATTCTTCTGGTACTTGTGCCTTGCACAGAGTGCTACACCAAGACGCCACATTAAGCTAGTTGGCTCGTTGCCAATTATTAGCATATGAGTCAAAACAGCTTAATGCAAGTGCCCGTCCATCCATCCATTTTCTACCGCTTGTTCCCTTTGGGGTCGCGGGGGGCGCTGGAGCCTATCTCTACAATCGGGCGGAAGGCAGTGTACACCCTGGACAAGTCGCCACCTCATCGCAGAGCCAACACAGATAGACAGACAACATTCACACTCACATTCACACACTAGGGCCAATTTAGTGTTGCCAATCAACCTATCCCCAGGTGCATGTCTTTGGAAGTGGGAGGAAGCCGGAGTACCCGGAGGGAACCCACGCAGTCACGGGGAGAACATGCAAACTCCACACAGAAAGATCCCGAGCGTGGGATTGAACCCAAGACTACTCAGGACCTTCGTATTGTGAGGCAGACGCACTAACCCCTCTGCCACCGTGCTGCCCTTAATGCAAGTGAATGGACTGAATTAAAACAAACTAATTTCTACAAACTGTTTTTATCGGCAACACTGTTCGTTATAGTTGCTACATGTCTTATCTGTGTAGATTTGGGCATTAGTAGGGTATTTTGTACTTAATTTAGCATTTTTTTGTTCTAAAGCGCAGACCAAGAGTGGCAAACGTAATTAGTACGGTATTTGATACAATGACAATAAAGTTTTATATTCTATTCCATTCTAACCTAGACCTAAATTATAGCAGACTTTATGTACCATAATCAATTTAGTGTTATAAGATTTTATTTAAAAGTTAAGCCAAACATTTTTTTTTTTGTGTTCTCCTTTATACTGGAAAGCATTGAAATATATATTGGGACGGGCACACAAATTTTAATATTGGAAAAATACTTTGCAGAGATTTGTTTACCATAGTCAAGCCTGTATCCAATTGGCCGCAATAAATAAGGGACAACTGTATTACTAAATATGTTTATAAAGAATTGTTTACAAACTTCATAATATGTTTTTTTTTTACATAATTAGAGCCCTCTAAACATGAAACAACACACAAAGAGTATTTTTTATTGTCGTTACACCTTGAGTGTGTTCTACAGAAGATTATGGTATGGTATGGTACAGTTCTCACCGGTAGCCCGCAGGATCCTCCAAGCGCCATTGCCACGGCCATCGCCTGGCCACTTCAACTTCGCTATAAAGTGGAAATGCTTTTTCTCATCCTAGGTAATTAGCCGTGTTGTTAGCATTGCATGTCCTGTGTTGTCATTTTACATTGCTCACACCAAAGACTCACCAATGTCATGTGAAGCTGATGATGTCGAAGATGAAGTGCATCAGCAGAGTTCATTTCCACTTAGTATTGCCTGAACAGCTGCTGATAGCAAGTATTATTAGCATTGCGTCACATTGAGTCCTGTATGCCCTGCGGCTTGTCTTCTGACATCGCTTGTGCCAAAAGCTCACCAATGTGGGGATGTGTTATTGATGAGCCAGGGGTTGAAGATGAAGTGCATCATAAAAGCCAGCAAATGTTGCTTGGAAAGTTTCATCTCGACCAGATGTATTTTGTAGCTTTAAAAAAAAATAAAAATAATTTTGGGCTAAATATTTATCCACTTTTCTTGTTTTGTTTAAATTGGTTGGTTTGTTGGTATGGAACCTGCTTTTAAACATTGCCCACAAATTTTCCATAGAGTTGATGTTGGGTTTTTGGGAAAGAGCCTTCTCAGCGATACCAAATATGGTTTCTGGGGGAAGAGATCTACTGTTGACCTGCTATCCTACATCACTTAATGGTGGAATGATTGTCTGGATATCCATCAAGAAGGGAGAGTCTTTGCTTTAGATATCAAGAAGGCTTTTGATTGAGTTTGACGTCATGGACTATTGGCAGAGATCAACATTTTTGGAATCTGTGAAGACATATTTAACTGGAGAGGGAAGTCTGAACTTTTCTTCTCAGGCTGCTGCCCCTGCGACTAGACCTCGGATAAGCAGATAAAGATTAATGTATGGATGGATCCTGTATTTAACTGACAAGTAGCAGGCTGTGGTTCGTTGGTTTTATTTCCAACCCTAAAGTGTTGGCTGCTGGTCTACCACAAGGTAGTGTTCCTCATGTTCACAGATGATCTTGCCTCACATCTCAACAACAACTTTCATCTTTTTATGATTCCACCCTTCACGCAGTCATCAAAAATCCTGCAAACCGCATAGTTTGCAACTTTGGCAAACAAATTGTTTGCAACAGGACTTACATGCTATTCAGAAGAGGGCCTCTGACTGGTGTATTACTTTCAACACCAGCAAGACAGAGAACATGGTTATTAGCAGAAAACACTACTTTATGGAAAACCAGCTTAAGCCTGCCAAGAGTATCACTCTACTTGGTCTAACCATCACTAACACCTCTTACCTGGACACATTGATATCACAAGTCTTGCCAAGAAAACTGCCAAGCTACTGTATATACAAAGCCGGTCTTGAGTTCTTCTCCCCTTAAAGGCCAGAGTTATTATCTACAATGCCTACATGAGACCTTTTATGGCTAATGCTTCATCAATCTAGAGTGGAGCAGGTACCACTGCACTGAGTCTTCGAAGCAGACTTAAGAGAAAAGCAGTTTGTCTCTTGCGTATTGAAGACCCAATCAAAGCTGGTATCTAACCATTGGAGCTTAAGCAGGATGTAGCAACTCTCTACAACTTCTATGGACATTTCCTCTTCAAGCCATCCTTGGACCTTGACGCTATCCTACTGCGTTAAGTACAGCACATACTGCATATCCTTCCCCAGATCTCGCACGCATCTGCTGTACATCAGTCTCCCTACATTTGTGATTTCATACATTACTTTTGTCGAACTCACTTCCAGCTTAAACATTTCCTCCAACACCAAATATGGAACCATTTCAGAAAAAATTCAATAGGTATTTGGTTGATCAATTGTAAAAGTATTATTTTAGTTGTATGAGATTTGTTACCATTGACTTCTTGGATATAATATTTACTTTGATATTGAAAATTATACATTTGAAATGTAATTTGGTTTCTGGACTGCTTTTCATCAGTAATGATGGCAACATCAGGTCCTCTAAAAATGCAAAAAAGAGACCTTCTGGAAGAAGACTGTCCAAACTCTTTGCCTTCAAAGGCCAAAGTGAAAATGTGCCAACGGGCCACAGGCCAAAGATGGCAACTTTAAGCATGAAACACAAATAGCCAAAACATTTCCTATATTTAGTATCAATAACAGTGATAGATGGCAACTAGTTAGTAAACTAGATTGCCTTGTGAACACGCAATCATTAATTGTCCCAAACTTTTTGCTTCCGATAAGATACCGATATTGACCCCATATAATATTAGCAGGAATCATACATACTTTTATTATTGTGTAGTGTGGAATGTTAAAACATGTTTGATAAAGTGAATTTAGTCAAACAGAACAATATGTATGAAAAACACTAACCTATTTATTACAGCAGGGTATGGACTTATGCTGTTTTTAAGTTGATGTAGAGTGGCAATTGGTAATATTGGCGACACTTAGCGATCACAAAAAATAATTAAGTAGATTAAGCTCATGACATAGTAAAAATATACGAATATGCGGACACATTTGTTACTGGATACTTTTTGATGAGATTCTGCTTTGGAGACTTTGTATGTGTACGTAATATGTATATACTACTATAATTATTTGATACCTGCATATATTGAAAAATTAGCTGTTTTAGCGTGCAATACAGTTCAACTAACCTTATTACATACGTCTGGCTTTGTATGCTATTTTGTGCTTAGCTGTTGTGCAGCTTCAAGTTCCTAGTAGCCTTAGCCAACAATGTTTACCTTTTGTGAATGACTTGACTGAAATAGAAGAAAAAAAACAACCTTGTGTGAATACATGAATATGTATTACATTTGGAAAGGCACCATTTGGCGGTCCAAATCCATCGACTCAGCGGGCCAAATTTGGTTCCCAGGTCCCACTTTGGGCACCCCTGTTCTAGCAGCTTAATGTTAGTTTTCTTCTTCTATCTATTCCTAAACCTATTTTGGGATCATCATCCTTTTGAAAAACTCAATTGTGTCCATGTTTCAGCCTTTTAGTTGATTTTAGGTCAATATAGATTCAGAGGTAGTCCTCATACTTCTACTTTGTTTAGTGCACCAATATTTATTGCATCGAGAGCATAATGCTATCACCACCATGCCAGACAGTTGCTGCAGAGTTCTTAGGCTGAAACCCTCACCGTGACTCCTCCAAACATATCATTATCGTCATTGTTGCCCAAATATCATATTTGTAATGACAGGTGGACTCACAGTATGTTTTTTAAAATTTAGGTATTTCTTGTTTCCTTTGTGCACCTTACAGTTGGCGGCACATTTACTTAGTTGTGGGAACTTTGTGCACATCTAGGACTTACTGCAATTAATGTGAAGATTGAAACTAAGGCTGCAACGAAAAACTATTTTGTTTGTCGACTAATAGGGATGTGACTAGATGTGCCAAGGTTTCAAGGTGTGTGTTGAGTAATGGAAGGTGCATTTCTCCAGAGCGCATATCTGGGAACCGGAAATGATGAACTTATAAACCTCACTGCCCGGAAACGCCATGTGGCTGCTGCAGGACACAATTCAGATTTTGCCGGGAAATTCAACATCACAGCAACCGCCCAAATTTTATTTAAAAAGTGGGCTTTTGATAGAGTTGCCGCCATTTCGGAATTTAGATAGAGAGTAAAAATATACATTTTAATGCCAATAGAATCAAAGAATAACAGGGTGCATGATACTGAATCTGACGGCAAACGTAATCCAAGCCGTTTACCGCTCTGTCGCCCATCAATCATCTGGTAGCTTAATGGAGCATGCACTTACCGTTCATGCCACATGACATGGGATTGATTCTCGGCAACGTCAGTTCCCGAATATGCTTATCACTGTAAATGTTAAGCTTAATAAGGAAATAGGTATATGTTATGTTTAAACTAGCCAAAATCAAAAGCTGGATGATGGAGAGGTTATGGCAAGGAAAAAAAAGAATCACTGAATATTAAAAGTATAAAAATGAATAAATATCCCCTGTTCTGTACGTCATGTTCCAAGTTATAGTGTTCTCTCCCTCTTTAAGCCCATATACCATTTCCAAAGATGACAGAAAACATAAAACAACCTGCATTATCATACAATACCACCATTTTGGCAGAATAGATACACACAGTACAATACAAATATAATTTATTATATGTGTTATGTGTGTAATAAATAATTTTTTCAAACATGTATTGGGATTCATAGTCATTTACAAAAGCTGTAACAGACGCACAATGTCAATGATGTGGTTCAATTACGGCAGTTTGAAATTACACATTTGGCCAGCAGATAGAGGAAGCTTCGCAAAACTCTCAAACCAATATGCAATATGCCAATATAACCAATGCCTCATGAAGTTTCATCTGACCATCACTATTGACCAGTCATCGACTGAAGATGACTATAGTCGATTAATCGGATTATGAAGCCGTGTTGTGGAGGTAGGACTGTGGGATGTTGTTCAGGGAGACTTGGTGGAACACCTCATCCACACAGACACTTCAATCAAAGATCGAGACCGGATCACAGATCTTTTCTCTTTTGTCACATTCTGACCATTAGCAGACAATTAATTAATTTGCTTTAATGAAATGTGTTTTAAACATTATGCTTTTTTAAATAGCTCAACACAAAAAGAGCAAACATAATAAAATGACTGCTGTGTGTTGGTGTCCTGCCAGATTTTGTATTTTGTTGAAATCCAGAATTTCTATTCCTGCTTTAGGAGCACTTGCGTTCAGTGGAGGAGCTACACTTCCATGTTTAGATACTAGGCTCATGCATAAATAACACAAAATGTTGATTGTTATGATCATGATTTGATTGTCAAATATGTTTGCACATGTATTCAACATAAAAACACTTAACTCCAACAATGCAGTGTTTTATTCTTAGTATTGCACAAAATAAAACCCGGCTCCACAAACTCATTTATTTTTCCAATCCGGAAAATATGTGCTGGGGTTCCCTGGAGGCAACTAAGGCAATTAAGTTAAAAAAAATGAGCAAAAGAGGATGGAGTAAAAAAAAGACAGATTTTTTTTTTTTCAAAAAGTATCAAATTGTGAATGAAAGTGAAGCAACAACTTTACATTAACATTACTAAGTACAGTACAAGGAACCAAGCTGATTATCACTAGAAGTCCCAGCATTTTTCTGTCTACCTAGAAGACCCAGAGAGGGGTCATTTGGCCCGACGCTTTTCCCGAATACACTAATCACTCATTTTGTTATGGTAATGAGGCTGTTAGGGGCAGTTTGTCTAGGTAGACAGAAAAATTATACATGTGGGAAATGCCGAAAGGAGCAATGGCAGTGCCAGGATTGTGAGTGACTGCTCAAATGTATGTCAGTCACGTTTACATGGACATGGTTTTTCATTCTTTGTAAATATGCTTTTTTCTTTGTAAATTTTTTTTTTTAAACTATTTTTGGCACACAAAAATAACAATTGCTTCTGCAACAACCCTCCACACCAAAACTGGGAAAACAGTTGCTTTTTCATTCTTTGTAAATATGTTTTGTTTTGTATTTTTTTTAACAATAAATGTCAGAGTGTTGATCCCTTCATTCTGTTGATCCTTGCAAAAACACACACAACCTACCTCAGAACTAAAGCTTGAGCTGTAAGGTCCCCTCCCCCACACAGGCTCAAGTGGCCCCCTGCCGTGTGCCACTAACAGCCACATTTTCATAACAAAAGGAGTGTCCACAGGGGGGACTAGGGGTCAAATGACCCTCTTGTGTGTTTTCTAGGTAAAAATGTCAATTGACCCTTCTCTGGGACTCCCGCGTGTTATGCAGGTTAAGCTATTGCAAATTAAAATTTAAAACTAACTTAATCTTGTACAGTAGGCTTTTTTACCTGGAGCAGACGTAAAAAGATGTCGCTGTTATCGTCACCAAATAGTAACGCCATTTCTTCCACTGTGTTGTTGGCTGCAGCCGAGTCGCTAAAGGTGCCAAATGTAGGAGTTGCAGCCGTACATCCAATTTGGCTGCACTCCTCAGCCATGATCACGAGATCACAATCTTGTGTTTAACCAAGTGCTTCCTCAGATTAGAAGTATTCCCGCCACTTGCCTTGATTTTGGCATCACAAATATTGCAGCGAGCAGAATCTGCATCGCATTTGGAAAAGACGAGCCACACTTTAGAGCGTTTTCTTTTTGGCATGGTTGGGTTATTGTCCTGAAACATTGATGGGTAGAAAGATTACTAAAAGCATTTCCGCTTCGAAATCGCCTGTTTTCCTCTCAAGTGGTAGCAAGTACTCGCCACTCGCAAGTTCAAATTCAAACAGACACGACGTCACGCGCAACCCAGGAACCAAAACATGGCACTGCTGGATCTTACGTGAATCAGTGCCTTGTAGTAGCGGCTGGTTTCGGTCGGTGCCAAAAAGTACCGGATCCGGTGCCCATCCCTAGTGACAAAGCATGACTGTAATGTAAGACATTTTTATTTTGTTAATGTAGTTAAACCGGATGAATAGCGTAGCACTTTTATTTTGAAGCCAGAAAAGTGCGTTTTGAGAAAGTGCGTTGACATGTTTTAATGTTGGATCGACTGTTTGGAATAAAAAAAAGTCTCCTTTCGACTTCCTGCGGATTGTCTTTCATTTCTGTTGAGCTTTTATGTCATCTTACTTACTAAATCAGTCACAGTAACAATCTAAATGTTGTCACTGCTAAAACGTGTTCTTTCTTGTTGGGAAAACAACTTGCAATGGCTTTGAACCTGATATTTCCATAAGGCAGACTTTCCTTTGTCCATTTCTGCTAGCTTGTGGCTCATCAGTAACAAGTGAATTTCAGCCAAGTTCCCCCCTGTACGGCCCAGCCCTAATATTTATATATATATAAATATATACATAAATGTGAATGCTCATCATTAATGTATGTGTAGTATTTTCATCATACATTAGCATTAAGCTAGATTGAAATGTGGAGCCTTTGGAAACACTTTCTATCGAATGCAACATTACCAGAGGCAAACCACTATTGATACGCCTATTTGTTTGAAGGTACTTGAAGGGATGAATTTTAAGTGAATCGGTACCCACACAACGGAATTCGATTGGTACATTATCTATAAAAGTACGGAATTCATTACCCATTGTAACTGAATGCTTGTTTGTTATAAGTATGACACTGACGCATCAGCAGTTTCCCCACTGCTTTGATGTGATCATTACTTTGTGGGAACGTCACGTTTTCTAGTAAAAAGACAAGAAAAAAAATAAAGTTTGTTGGTTCTTTTAGAAGAATTAAAAAAAAAATATTTTCTCCCTGAGGCCATCAGCGAACTTCAAAAAGAAGCTCCTAAGTCAGTTGAGGGATTTACCAGAAAATCTTTTTGTGCTGCAAAGCTTTGGTTTGGTGTATATTTGTTAGACAAAATATGCTAGCAGTGATGTTCAAACTGCCTTGAAATTTTATGTGTTATTTTATTTGTAGTGCATGGTGAAAACTAGATCTATACAGGGGGCAATGCAGCCTCTTAGGAAGCAGCTATGTGTGTTTGATGAGGGATGAGAGAAAAAAGCTCCCCCAACACACACCCACAGACACACACACACACACATACGCATGACAAAAGCATTGATATTTTTTGTTTGGGGTCTGAAGGTTAAGCAGACTGTGTGTACACGTGTCAAGAAAATAACATTGATTTTTGCTACATTTTGACCCTGACATTATAACTATTTTTTGTCATACACAAACATCAAGACACATGCAAACACACATACATTAATAATGCAACTGAGTAGAAACATTTTGGGTCTGATCTACTAAGGGTTTGTTTGTATTAAAACGTGCAAACTTTATAGCTCGTACGCAGAGGATTGTGTTTCTTAAATGAGCAAAATAGAGCTCGCAATCCATTTAGCCTGTCTTTCTTGATGTACTGTATATTCAGAATATATGATGATTCAGAACGCCCACAATACTGGGAGTAGAAGATGCAAAAATTATTATTTAGTGTTGGGAATGGGATTTATCAAGACAAACTGTTCTGCGGTTGCTGTTGCTTCACTATTTGAAATGTGTGTGCAAACTGTCACAGTTACGCACAAATGGCAGTGAGAAAGGAGGCACTTGGGCTGAGACGACAAAGAGATAATTAACATTTTGTCTGTGTGCGTGTCAACATATTTGTCAACAACTGCTTTTCATGACGGTATAAAAAATGACGTAGACGATGCTGCCGTTGACTGTTCGCCCGCTTCTCTGCCTCTCTGCAAAATCCATTCAAACCTGACACTTTTTATAATTTTATGCCCATGATAAACTACACTTTAGGGTGGTAGTTTATGGAACTTCAATTGATGTGACGATTGCAGCACTTATCTGTCATAATTCCAGAGCTGGCAGTGTCCGAGCGGCCTTTTCCAAGTGCCTTTTTTTGGGAAAATCACATTCGGTCGCACTGGTACAGAGTCACCTCCGTGCTAAACCGGGTTTCGGCGTATGGACTACTATCACAGTGAAAGCTGTGGATTATCCTCGCCTGTATTGCTACCATCAATCACTGCTCACCGGGGCCGTGGCTAACGGCTAGCTCTGGCGGGTCTCCACCCATCATGAGGACTGAGAGCTTGATGCAGATCCAGGGATTCCTCTCTAACAGAGCTCCACTGCAACAGGATTTACCATCCAGACCCCACTATATCCACAGGCCAATTTGTGCTTCCCAAACACGTCGAATGCGACTCCATCGCTTACCTCTGGTCTGCAGAGCGTCTCGTCGCACAGCATCTGCGTCATCAGAGCAATGTCACCCCAGGTACTGATAGTCCCTGGCGAAACAGAAACCATGGAGTGGTTTATATTGGCCTTCGCCCACTAAACAAACTGGATTCAAAAATATACCTCTCACTGCAACAACAAAATATTCAGTATCTATCTAACAAATCCGGATTTATTCATGACCATATATTACAAACATAAATAAGATATTCTGTGCCTCTCTGAGACCTGGCAACAGCCAGATGTTTACTCAGTCCTCAACGAGGCCTGCCTTTCTGGGTATTCCTACCTGGATAAGGCCCAATCAACTACCTTAGCTCCATCCTGGACATTCATGCCCCACAAAAAAACGACTATCATCTTCACCCGCTCAAATCCCAGGTACGCGGATCAGCTCAGGGTCATGAAAAGGTCGGGCCGTGCCCTGGAGCGTGCCAGCAAAACATCTAGCTTGACAATGCATAGGTTGGCCTTCCGGGAACATCAGCATTCATACGCAAAAGCGCTTTCAAAAACCAACCATAACCCAGGCAATTATAAAAAAACTATTTGTCAATATAAACCATCTCCTTAAATCACAATTATCCTCATATCAAATGTTTACAACAATAAACTGCAACCTTTTCACATACTATTTTACATCCAAAATTGACTGCTCATCTCTCACACCTCTGCATAGCTTCATCCTTGACATCCCAACAACACCCGTTAAACATCTTCCACACTTCACACCCGCAACCAGTTTTGTATTTGTTATCAGTTGTACACACAGTCTTAGGCCCTGTCTACATTGAGCCAAATAACTCCTTAAATGAATAACTATTTAGCCTAAACCTCGTGTCAGCCATGTAGCACTACTCATTTCTGCAGCAGTCTATCGTTATAACAGTCACCAATGTGGTTACCTAGCACTTTATATTCACGGGAGGAAATAAACAAACCACCATTACTTCTTTTGGTCCAGGAACTCACTGAGCCGTTTATTCTGCGCATGCTCACAACATACCATTTCAGTGCACGCAGGCACATGACGTCACTGCGTAAGATATTCAACATGGCTTTGCTATTTATATTATTAAATGCGCTTAACACTCCCACTCAAAGACATGTTTATAGCTCTCTATAATGGCAAAACAAAAACCAATAATACATAACTCCAAAATAAAACATTTTAGCATACTGGCAGTGTTAAAACTTCAAACTTATTTACATCTGCCAATTCACATCACTCTCCAAACAAATACCCCTTGAACTTCTCAAATGTTGCCTTTGTCACTGGCTTGGTAAAGACATCAGCTACCATGTTTGCAGTAGGGCAGTATTCTATAGAAATGTTCCCTTCTGTTTGTGCAGACCGTATAAAGTGGTACTTTATATCTACGTGTTTGCTCCTCTGTCTGCATACTGGGTTCTTAGATAAAGCTATTGCCCCTTGGTTGTCCTCATATATCTTGACTGGTAGATGCTGGTGACTACTATCTATTCCTTTAAGTAGTTGCACAAGGTACATACTCTCTTGAGTAGTGGCTGCTAGTGCCATATACTCAGCTTCACAAGTGGACAGTGCCACCGTTGGCTGTTTCCTGCTTTTCCACGATATAACTGGACCATTTTCAGTCAAGCTGAAACAGTATCCAGTTGTGCTCCTCCTATCATTTTTATCAGCTGCCCAATCAGCATCACTATATCCCTCAAGCTGAAGGCTTTTCTCACATTTCTGGAAGTGTAATTTTTGATCTATAGTACCCTTTAAGTACCTTAGTAGGTGCTTTGCTGTAGTCCAATGCTGCTGCGTTGGTTCTGCTAGGTGTTGTGATAGTTTACTAACAACCCAGCTCAAGTCAGGTCTAGTACATGTCATAATGTAGATCAAACTACCTACTATTTCTCTATATCCAGTTGAATCGATAACTTCACCCTCATTGTCAAAGTTTAACTTTTGCTCACATGGGGTGGATCTTGGCTTGCAGTCTGACATTCCAAATTTTGCTAACATCTTCTCTATGTGTTTCTTTTGAGTCATTTTGATCTCTCCTTCACTCTGTTTGAAATCAATACCCAGAAAGTGTTTAAGTGGACCCATATCTTTCATCTTAAACCTTCTCTTCAACATTTCCTTTACATCACTGAGTAAGGTGTTGCTACTCGCCGCTATGATTAGGTCATCCACCCATACCAACAGAATCACTTTCCCATTCTCAGATTCTCTGCTATAGACACAATGATCAGCATCATTTTGGACAAAACCATTCTCTGTAAGATGATCATGCAGTAACATGTTCCAGATACGCCCGGACTGTTTTAAACCATACAATGACTTATTGAGTTTACACACTAAGTGTTCTCCTGTTTTTGACTTGACCTCAAAACCTTCCGGTTGTTCCATATATACCTCACAGTCTATTGGAGCATGTAGGTAAGCAGTCTTTACATCCATTTGGTGCAGGGTAAGGTCCTCCTGTACAGCCACCTGCATCAATGCTCGGACAGACGTCATGTTGGCTGTCGGTGAAAAAGTCTCTTTATAGTCAATCCCTTCCACTTGACCATAACCCTTTGCGACATATCTTGCTTTACAAGTCTCTAATCCATCTGGGCTCTCTTTCACTGTATATACCCAGCGACCTCCCACTGCTTGTTTGCCTCTTGGCAGTGCGGTCAGAGTGAAAGTTTCATTCTCTGTCAAAGAGTTCATCTCCTCTTTCATTGCGTCAACCCACATTTTTGACTTCTTAGAGTCCATAGCTTCTGTAAATGTTTTAGGTACATCATATGCCACTCTGTAGAAATAATCTACATTTTCACTATCGTCAATATTACACTCAGCTTTACACTGGTACTCTTTTAAGTATTCTGGAGCCTTTTTCTCTCTTATAGGATACCTCCTTTCTCCCTGTTCTCTCTGAGTACTACCTGTCTGGGGTAGCTTTGCCTCAGCAGTCTCCTCAACACTAGACTCTTTACTCTCATTAGGCTGTCCCTGACCCTGCTTGACTACCTTTGGCCGTGCATCTTCATAATTCTCAATCTCACTCCCCATATCACAATATGTCTGAGTCTGGCTATCTGCACTACCTTTGGTGATGAATTTTACCAGCCTATGTTTTAGGACTTTTCCAGTGTCAGGATAAAAAGAAGCTGGATTCTAGATGCGAAAAAGGAGTATTTGTAGGCTATGACAAGTATAGCCCAGCATATCTGTAGCACTACTCATTTCTGCAGCAGTCTATCGTTATAACAGTCACCAATGTGGTTACCTAGCACTTTATATTCACGGGAGGAAATAAACAAACCACCATTACTTCTTTTGGTCCAGGAACTCACTGAGCCGTTTATTCTGCTTATACACGTAGCATTCGGAACCAAATATCTCCATGTTAGATAAGTTAGGTGTTTTTCCTGTGAAAACACAATAAGGTGTCTGCTCTAGACGCTTACTGTAACACCTGTTGCGGATTTGAGCTGCTGTCTGTACAGCATATGTCCATAATTGCTTTGGGAGGTTACTCTCCAATAGCATGCATCGTGCCATTTCAAATAAGGTTCTCCAACCTCTTTCGGCGGTTCCATTCTGATGAGGTGAGTAGGGTGCACTCGTCTCGTGCCTTACCCCGTTACTCCTCAGTAAAGACTGGAACTCCTGCCCGGTAAACTCTGTACCGTTATCAGACCTTATGCACTTTATCTTTCCATATGGAGCTACATCTGCTATGAATTTCTCTGTAGCTTTTGATGTGTCACTCTTCGCTTTGATAAAGTATGGAAAAATCATCCCGCTGTAATCATCAGTAAATGCTATTGCATATCTGTATCCATCTTTATCTGTTGGCTCTATAGGACCGCATAAGTCTGTGTGTACTAGTTCTAGTACAGCTGTAGCTTTAGCGTCTGCCTGTCTGTTTCTACTTTGGGTAAACTTTCCCTGTGTACATATTTCACAGTTTTGATTGGACTTGTCATGTTTCCCTTTAATCGACATCCCTTCAACTACCTTTTCTAATCTTGCAATATCATCAAAATTACAATGACCAAGTATCTTATGCCATGTTTGAATGTCATGACACCCGTACACTTCATCAACATGATCTTCTACTGTGATAAGGTAATACAGCCTACCATACACATCCATTTTGAACTTGGTACCATCCTTGTGGACCAGCCAGTTATCACCGTCCTTGAAGCGTAGCTCCGCTCCGTTGGCTGTCGCTGATTTCACTGAAAAAATGTTTTGTGGAAATGATGGGATGTAAAGTGCTTGTTTGAGCCTTGTTTTGACTCGTCGTCCCTCGCTGTCCAGCAAGTAGACTTCGGCGTCTCCCCTCATCTTCGCCATCCCGCTCACCTTGGTTCCATCGGCAAGCTCAATCATGTGGTCCTCAGGCCTGAAGCTCTTGTCGACTGTCTTGAACTTTCTGGCGTCGTTGATCAGGTGGGTCGTGGCGCCACAGTCGACCATGAGACCCTTCTTGCTTCTTATTTGTGGAGGACAGTCACTCAATTTGAAGAAACAGAAAGATGTAGGTTCTGCCTCCCCATCAGCTTTCTTTATATGGTCACGGCCTCGTCCTCGACCGCGTCCCCTTCCTCGATGTGGTGTATCCCATTTTCGATACTCTCTTCTCGTCTGGGATTCGTCAGGGCATGTCCTGGCCATGTGTCCCTTTTTCCCACATGTGTAACACTCGACATCAGCTAGATCCATTTTCTTTCCTCTTCCTCTTCCATGTAATCTTGCTGCCCCGCTAGCCTTCATCACATTGTCTTCTTCTGCATTCACGTCGTTCTTCCCATATTTTTCTGTACTCTCATAACTTCGCAGTTTCGTTTTAAACTCGCCAAACGTTACAGTGTCATTTGTTTGGGTAATGTGCACGACGAATGGCTTATATGAGTCAGGTAGCCCCTTTACTACCATGGCTATCTGAAGCCCATCACTTATCTGTTCGTCTGCTCTTCTTAATGACGTGAAAATAGTCTCTGCTCTAATAATATAGTCCGTGACAGTTTCATTACTAGCCTTATGGAGCGAGGAAAGTTCACAATACAAACTCACAACACGAGGTTTGTCTTTTCCCGCGTAATGCTCGCGAAGAATCTCCAGTGCTGCTCTTCCATCACGTTTCGCGTCCCTCATTATCAACGACAAACTCTTATTGTCTAGACACTGCACTAGCTCCGCATATGCCTCACCGTTCTTTGCCTCATCTTCCGCGAGAGCTTCTTCGTCTTCCTCATCTATGTGCGGGTATTCCAGGATAACTCCTCCGAGACCACGTAACTCCATGTGTGCGAGGAACCTCGTTTCCCAGAGTTCATAATTTTTCTCGTCACCGTCGAATAAAAGTCTAAACCATCTTTGGCCTGAATGACTGGGCCCATAACCTGTAGCACTACTCATTTCTGCAGCAGTCTATCGTTATAACAGTCACCAATGTGGTTACCTAGCACTTTATATTCACGGGAGGAAATAAACAAACCACCATTACTTCTTTTGGTCCAGGAACTCACTGAGCCGTTTATTCTGCGCATGCTCACAACATACCATTTCAGTGCACGGAGGCACATGACGTCACTGCGTAAGATATTCAACATGGCTTTGCTATTTATATTATTAAATGCGCTTAACAAGCCACACTAACCCATCGTTTAAGGTTTCCCTACTTGGATATTTTTTTACATGGGTAAGTGCGGCGTCTATTTCTTGAATCTCCAGCTCTTAGCTCTGTATGGACTCATTGCTCGTTTATAAACGGAGTTCGGAGAGGAAGGGACGTCAGAGAGAACGCGCCACAGCCAGATTCATAATAACCGGTTTCCACTCGTTGGTAACCACTAGTAAGATGGAGGAGATTCATCCAGACATGCCCATGTTTCTCCTTCTTCTACATGTTCAGGCGATTGTAGAAATCACACATGAATACCTTAAGAGAAGGAAACGCGCGATTGCAGCTATTTCGGATAGCAAAAAATCTCAGACTGCAACATAGCAATGTTGAGCGACGGTTTTGGATAAGGCCTTGAAGAACGGCAGCCTGCTGGGATATGTTTTTCAACGAGTGTGTTGTGCCAGAGGAATGGCAAGAGAACTTTCGAATGTCCTGGTCAGCTGTGATTTTACTTAGCGCGAAAAACTTTGTCCATTGGTCGAAGGTGAGACAACGAGAATGTGTGCTTTCGCAGATGTGATAAAAAAGGTAGCGTGTGCTTTGTATTACCTGGCCGACGAGAGAAGACTACGGAAATCAACGAATGCATTTGGACTGGCAAAGCAGACTGTATCAGTTATTGTCTGCAATGTATGTCGAGCAATTACTCAACGTCTAGTTTTGTACTCCATAACTACAGTGAAGCCTTGAAGTGATTGCGGCCGTTGAGTACGACCGCTAATTTCTGCCTCCAAGCACAGGCAGGATTGCAAGAATGGACAATGAAGGTGAAGGCAAAAGAGTGAGGAATGTCCTGACCAGATATCTAGATCCTTAGATTGATTGTTGTAAAATGTTCTTTATCACATTGTTTACTTTCACACGTCCATTAAAGAATTGATTCATGTATGATGGCTCTGGTGTGATTCACTACAATAGGACTAGTCTAACAGCTGCTGATGGTGAGGCAAGCAAGGCAAGGTTTACTATTAAAAGAAATGTGCCAATGGGCTACATTTAAATACTTCACATACCAGACGGGTAAGGATACACTTCCAGGTCAGACTGGAAGGTAATATGTACGTAATGTGCGTCTGCCATTTTCTAGGTTGTGTTGCGCCGGCGGACGGGGGGGTAGGGGGTCTTAAACAATGGCACTGTGTGTGTGTGTGTGGACACGGATAAGGTTAGGTGGGTTTGAACTCCACAACCCTGAGATCGGTAGATTGTGAGTTCGAACCCCGGCCGAGTCATACCAAAGACTATAAAAATGGGACCCATTACCTCCCTGCTTGGCACTCAGCATCAAGGGTTGGAATTGGGGGTTAAATCACCAAATGATTCTCGGGCGCGGCAACTGCTGCTGCTCACTACTCCCCTGTGGGGATGGGTCAAATGCAGAGGATAATTTTACCTCACCTACTGTGTGTGACAATCATTGGCACTTTAACTTTAACTTTATATCCTGTATAACCTTAGCCGGCCTAGTGTAGAAGCAGCCTTAGTAGATCACCCTCAATACACTCACTAATAGTACACAGCTTTTTTAAAAACTTTGCACACACTATTTAGCACTTTTTATTTGGATCTTAATAAATAAGGCCCATAGTGTGTTCTGTCAATCTTCCTTGGAGTGTATTATGTCCTCTGTGGTGGACATTTGGTTTCTGGATTGACAAAAGAAACATACAAACAACAAATAACCAGTGCAGAAGACACGGCTTTTCAAGACAAAACTGTTACTCAACAAAATACTGACTGTATCTCCTCTCTGTGTTCAGCCTCTGCTCCTCGGCTGCGATTGATGCGAGGCCAGTCTCTGGTGGAAGGAGACAAGCTGTCCTTGAAGTGTGAGGCGTCAGGGAATCTGAGCCCCTCCTTCCGCTGGTACAAGGATGGACATGAGCTTCAAGGGGGAAAAGACCTCAGAATAAAAACCAACAAGTAAGTCTGCCAAACCTGCTGCTGGTGATGTATTGATATTTTTCATGGCTCCACACCCCTGCTCTCATGAATCACAATCTTAAAACAAGAAAAGTCAGTAGAGCGCAGAACTCAGCCACGGCCAAACAAAGATGCCATATAGTGGGAGATTACTCCTTCCTCTCTTAGTGGCGCATCAATGTAACAGACTGGCCCCTGATAATGTTATATATCTGAATTATTTTTCATATATAAAAATATATAACTCATATGGACCTGGGTAAAATTTTTGGCATCGCATAAGCATATTGTAGTACAATAATATTAAGTTACTGTACATTGTGATTGGATTAATTTCTATCCAAATATGATTGATACATGAATGCAATTGTTGCGTCCGACCAGTCTTCCTCTAAGGGAATAAAACACACTGGTCAATCCCAAGTTCTTTCGGAAGTTTTACTAAAGCTTGAAGAGACCAGCCCTAACAATGCGGTAATGGCAGCATCAAGAAGCGGTCTAAAAATCAAACGGAAAGAGTCAGCTTATTTCGTACGATAACAGTCCCTGCCGCCCAGAAAGAAATACAGCCTTTTTGTTCTAAACCGATAAAGCCTCCTTCACAAAAAGGGAGTACATTATACTCCCAGCAGACATTGCAGGCCTTCAAGGTGAAACACAGAGTTCACTAACGAGCATAAGGAAAAAACACAAAGGGTACATATGGGACGATATTAGCTGCTTTAAACATGACTATGAATTAAGAAAGAACACTTAAACATATATGCACTCTCCACATTACATATGGACAAACGCACAGCAGAGTAAGTTGTGAACCAACATTTATATATTTTCTGTCATGTCTCTGTTGTGTTGTGTTTTGTTATGTTGGCAAAGATGATCGAAGCTCAATATACAGTTGATTGGTAAAGCTCCTTCATATGGTAGTCCATTTTACTCATTGTGTGCTAAGTGCTAGTGATGGGATCGGCAGTTCTTTTGACTGTAATGAATCACTAGAATCAGTTCCTTAAAATGATTCGTTCAAAAAATTAGAATCAGTGACTGACACAGCGCCACACTGTGGCCGCAGTTCAGTACGTGAACCGAATCACTTCTGCAGCAGCAGTACAGTTTAATTGCAAATCAGCATTATTATAATGATGATGATAGCTACTAAACAACATCAACAACAACGGTTGCAGTAGAATTGATAATAATAATAATAATAATAATAATAATAATAATAATATGAATCAGAATTGATCCCCAAGGAGAAATTTATTTTTGTTACAATAACTGTGTAAATAATAGCCTATGTATGTGTACATACATTAGTTATTATTTTTATTTTAAATCTTCTCAAAACAGCCTGCCCTACACTTTACCCCCCACCCCCGCAGAGCAGAGAGCGAGAGCGTTGTCGTTCACTGAGTGATTCATGTCGTTAATCCGCGGTGAACGAATCGTTCGCTCAGTCCCTCCCCCCGCCCTCTCATTGGCTGCGTCGTTCGCCGACGTCGAGGGTTCAGTGAGTCACAGAATGCGCCAGTTCCACTCATACCGGCGGCGGAGCTCAACTGAACTGAGAAAGGAACGAATCAGTTCATGAAGTGATTCGGTTCAGTACGTTCACTCAAAAGATCCGTTCTTTCGAACGAATCGTTCGCGAACGACACAACACTACTAAGTGCAGTAACATACTGAAAAAAAAGTTAAGCATAGAATACTCTTTGAACACGTTTACCTTTGAGGATGGATGGGAGTTTGATGCATGGGACGCTAAGGGGCTTTGACCTTTTGTTAAGGCTAGTCCTTGTTTTCAAAGAAACAAAAACATGCATGCTTGGAAGTTTAGGAAAACGGAGTGAAAGTGATGTTTTTTTTATAGTCTTTTTTTAACATTTAGGAACATGTGCATGTGACAGTCAAATTGCATTTTGGTCTAACTAGAAATGTATCTCCCTTTCTTTTGTTTTTCCTGAAGAAAAAACTCCAAGGTGCTGATCAGTCGAGTGCGTGTGGAAGACTCTGGAAACTACACTTGTGTGGCTGAAAACTCAGTCGGACAGGAAAACGTCACAAGTATTATCAGCGTGCAGATCTGTGAGCACTTCTCTGGCTATGTATTTGCTATACATATATTATACAGCAGTGTTTCTTAACCGTATCTGTTTTCTCAGCTGTGGTCCGTGTGTACCGCAGTTCTTTAAGAAATATATATTATTATTTGTTATTTTTTTAGTTAGAATTTGTTTGTTTTTTTAGCTCTGCACAATTGTATATACATTTCTTTTTTTATTATTTCCATCCATCCATCCATCCATATACTACGGATTATCCCTCTCAGGGTTGCAGGGGGGCTGGAGTCTATCACAGCTGCACTCGGGAGGAAGGCAGGGTACACCCTGGACACCTAGTTTGTTGTATAAGTCCCTTCTTTTGCAGTATATTTTAATGTAATTATTTAAAAAGAATTATGCTGACCTAAGCCTTGAAAATAATATTTTAATATGAGGTTTCATATCATTTGTAAACTGTAAGTAGGTTGGATATAATTATTGAATACGATTAAAACCAGGTGTAAGATTAGTAGTTACAGTGTCAAAAAGTTGGGCCCTGAGGTCAAAAAGGTTAAGAACTCTTCATATATTGTATACCGTAAAAGTAAAGTATGGCAACATAACATTATGTAGAAGATTATGAAACATTTGTCCACCATTAATTAGGTATGCACACTATGGACAATATGAATGAGTTTAATTTGACCGGCAATTTTATTCTATTACCCTCTTATGATTATGGATGTTTATAACACATTCTTATAGTCGCGTCCTGGAGGATACACGAAGGCATGCTAGCAGTCACAGCTCTTGAAGATAAAACGGGGAGGATCAATACGAATAGACAGTAAAGATACCATGTTTAGTATAAGTTAATGGGCGATACTACAGTGACTAAACTGATTATTTTTTATTACCACACATTAGTTTTTGTCGTTTTTGTTATTAACATTTACAAACAAGTGCCTGGACACAAGAGGCCTTTAAGTGGAAAAACCAAAGGATTCAAATCCGAGCCAATTGTAGTTTTTGCATATGTTTAGTTATGTTGCACTATTGACTTTATTTTTCTCAAAATAATGTATGTAATAAAAAGGAATGAGCAGTAATTTAAATAGTCAATGTATATTGTTAGACAATGATTACAAAATTGGATTATTCAATTGTCTTCAACAATTGAAGCATCATATCAGCAGTGTTGGGTTAGCTACTGAAAACCATTAACTTGTTACAGTTACTAGTTACTTTATTTCAAAATTAACTCAGTTACTAACGCAGTTACTTACACCAAAAAGTAATGTGTTACTGTTTAAAGTAACTACTTAGTTACTTCTTTTTTTCTTCTTTTTTTTTTAATGCTCCCATTAATGCCCTTTTAGCCTTCATTTCAGTACTGTTATTGCACTGGAGAATAATACAATCTGTTGATCAACTTGACATGCATTAGCATCACAACAACACATAAAGACAAAGATATGTTTCAAATGGCCAATTTATTTCAGGCCAGAACAAATTGACAAAACTATTTTAAATAGCTGCAACATAACATACACAAGTAAAAAACAGCATAATAACAACATGTCACAACATAGCTGTAAACCTGGCTTCACCCAAGGAAGGCACACATGACATACACAAAGCCTAACCAGGCATTTTTTTCTCTTAAGGAATTGTGAAATAAAATCATGTCTTCAAGAGATCAACACTGTACTGAAGCCCGGAACACTCTACACATTTCCCCAGTTTTAGTTTAGAGATAATATAAGATTGACCTGGCCCACTAGGATCCCTCTTTATGTATGTGAACTTTATAGTCTATACATTTAGAGTGATGTGATAATCAAACACTCTAGAAGTCTAGAATGAAAGAACAACAGTATATAAGAGAATTCACAGAGTGTGTGTACCTTCAGGGCTGAATGATGAGCAGAGGCAGAGTTTGGAGTGTTTTCTTTAGCTCGCTTTCCATGTTTATGCCCTCACTGTCCAGGTACTTGGAAAATGTTTCCGTGCCATTTGCCGTTTGACGTATCATGCTAATTAGCTGCCTGAAAGCGGGTGACTCCACTGTAGAAATAGCGTGTATGTCTTCTACCACATACGCTGCAATGGTTCTATCAATGTTGTCCTGGCTAGCAGGCCCTCCATTAAAATCCTTAGGTGGAGGTGGATGTGAAGTGGCATCGGAGTCTGTGTCTCTCTTTACTAGCTTCGTCGAAGCATGTTGCTTTTGTAGCTGTTTCAGCAGATTTCAATTGCTGTTTTGGGCATTAGATAGGATCTTTGATCCAAGACACAACTTACATTTAACTAAAATTGTATTTTCTATGTGCTCGACAAAAGAAAAGTAGTGAGAATATCTCCATGTTAAGAAACACAACTTCGGCTCCGCCATGATGTCTTGTTAGTAAACACAGACACGCCCCCTCCACCACAAACACACACACACACACACACACGCACACAGCGCTCCTCTTCTCTTCTCCCCCTTGTGACACAGGAAGATTCAGAAGGACGACACTGCAGCTCTCCAATAAAACACACTCATATCTTCTGTTTCTAGCCGATACTACATAAAAAATAACGTGAAATAACGCAGTAACGCATCATGTAGTAACAGTAACTGAGTTACTGAATATAAAAGTAGACTACTAGCTACCGCCGAAAATAACGGCGTTACAGTAATGCGTTACTTTGTAACGTGTTAGTTCCAACACTGGATATCAGTATTGGTATATGGCCAAGTGGGAAAAAAAATGCTTATTACATTTTAACAGAAGTGTCGATAGAAACATGTTACAACAAAAAGTTACCAGATTTTAACAGTACATTTGCAAATAGATTAACAATAGTTTTGACCAAATCTGCAGTACTGTATGTTACTGCATACGTCAGCAGCTAAATTGCTAACCCGTTTTGAATCGATTCTATTATCATTTACATACCAAATATTATGATGTGATAAATATAATTTTAGCAAGAGGCTGCAATATATTTCGCAATATAGATTTGAGGTCATATCACTCATCGGGTATGAGGTATCAAGAGTGATTTGTTGGAAATTAAAATGTATTAAAGATATAATAATTTCTCCTTTTAATCAATTTATTAATCCATTTGAGTTGACATACTTGATTGGCCCATTCAGAGCTCTGACCTAGACCCCGTCAAAAGTCCAGTATATCAGCGACCTCACCAATGTTCTTGGTGATGAATAGACAGACACACATGCTCACAGAAGTGTGGACAGATGTGTTACACATAGTAGCTGCAGAGGGAAGACAAACCTTTTCTAGATTCCACTTTTGTCCATATTGTGTGAACATGTGACAAATGTCATTCATATTATGGATGCATTTTGTAATGCGTAACTATTTACAGCAAAGGTCTCTTGACAATATCAATCAATCAATCAACCAATGTTTATTTATATAGCCCTAAATCACAAATGTCTCAAAGGGCTGCACAAGCCACAACGACATCATCGGTACAGAGCCCACATAAGGGCAAGGAAAAACTCACCCCAGTAGGACGTCGATGTGAATGACTATGAGAAACCTTGGAGAGGACCGCATATGTGGGTAACCCCCACTCTTAGGGGAGACCGAAAGCAATGGATGTCGAGTGGGTCTGACATAGTATTGTGAAAGTCTAGTCCATAGTGGATCTAACATATTAGTGAAAGTCCAGTCCATAGTGGGGCTAGCAGGAAACCATCCCGAGCGGAGACGGGTCAGCAGCGCAGAGATGTCCCCAACCGATGCACAGGCGAGCGGTCCACCCTTGGTCCCGACTCTGGACAGCCAGCACTTCATCCATGGTCACCGGACCTGTGTGTCTCCCTCTCCACAAGGGGATGGGGGCAAAGGAGAAAAGAAAAGAAACGACAGATCAACTGGTCTAAAAATGGGGTCTATTTAAAAGCTAGAGTATACAAATTAGTTTTAAGATGGTACTTAAACGCTTCTACTGAGGTAGCATCTCTAACTGTTACTGGGAGGGCATTCCATAGTACTGGAGCCTGAATAGAAAACACTCTAGCGCCCGCAGACTTTTTTTGGGCTCTGGGATTTACTAATAAGCCAGAGTTCTTATACAAACAATGATGGCAGTTTATTAGCAAAAAACAGCATTTAATTGATAATACCATATATTTCATGTATGTCTCTCTCAGTAACCACCACCACGTTGTCTCTGGGTGTGAGTCATGTGAGGCACTGCAACGACACGGAAAAGGCCTACTGCATCAACGGTGGAGACTGTTACTTCATACATGGTATAAACCAGCTTTCTTGCAAGTAAGTTGAATTCACTCATTTGTTGTCCATTGCCGCCATCATGTGCAGTCCCTCCCTTAATCTCTCCCGTCGCTTATCTCTTTGTCTGCGGCCTCAGACTTGCTTTGTGTCAGCTGTCCTTTCTGTCCTCAATCCACTGGTAGAATATGGCGTCACATTAGTACCAAAAATCCAAGCGCGTAAAAACTGTTATCGCGCGCTGATTCTCCACTTCGTGCGTGCGCGCGACACCCTTTTGCGCGCGCGTGGTGCCTTTCTGCGCGCGCGCTGTCTCGGTCTGTGCGCTGTCATGTTTCATTTTGGTACTTTGGGGCATGCTTAGACCGCCCCTTCTTTCTGATTGGCTTTGAGCAATCCGAAGTATAGCAGGGCGGGTCATCGTCAATATGTATCAAGATTTACGGAGGAAGAAGTGGATAAAAAAATGTTGGCTGAAAAAGAGGTAAGTTTTTGAACTGGTTTGGAGTGATTGTAAGGGTACTATTACTAAAAATAATAATAATACATTTTTATTTATAAAACACTTTTCATACATTTAAAATGCAGCTCAAAATGCTTTACATAGTTAAAAACAAAATGAGAAATAACACCCACACTCCATGAAGACAGTCAAACGTGTACATAAAAATAAACAAACAACAACAACAACAACAATAATAATAACAACACAATGACAATAGCCAATCACAGGAACCCTCTGGACGTGGAGATCCAGAGGGCTCTTTGAGGAAACACTAGATGATCAAATAAATGGATTAAAAATAATTAAAATACACATCAGGTAAAAGTCCAAAAATAATACGAAATAAGACAATATATAATCAAACATAAAAATAAACTACAATATGAAAAACTTTAAAATAAAATAAAATACAATAAAAACTGAAATATAAATATAATAAGACCATATAAAAATAGGCTAAGATATGATAAAACATAAAAAAAGCTAAGATATGATAAAACATAAAAATAACTAATACTAATAGAATAATCCTGCACATTGGGCCTAATATTTGTGTAGTAAAGTGGTTTTTGAATTCGAGCAATGTAATCTGAAAGATGTTGAAAATATCAACAATTAATGTTAATATTTTTGAAACAATATACTTCTCATAACATAAGTATCTGTGTGCATGAGAGAGTGTAAAGAAAAGCATTGCTATAGTTTCACTTCATCTGCCTTTTTTACAACCTACTTGAAGTTGTATTTTTTTTTTAAATTTTTTTTTTTCAAAGCCAATCAGAAAGAAGGGGCGGTCTAAGCATGCCCGCCCCCAAAGTACCAAAATGAAACATGACAGTGCACAGACCGAGACAGCGCGCGCGCAGAAAGGCACAGCGCACGCGCAGAAAGGCACCGCGCGCATGCAAGAAGGTGCCGCGCGCGCGCACGAAGTGGAGAATCAGCGCGTGATAACAGTTTTTACGCGCTTGGATTTTTGGTACTAATGTGACGCCATAGTAGAATCCTCCACATGAAGCTCTGCAGCAAGCTTATTTCGCGGATTATATTGCAACCACAGATATTCATAATATACCTGTGTAATGCACGTATATATTGTTAGTATTTTAATGCCAGTGGTTAAAAGGAGGACGGATGCACTCTCTGTTCCCTGAATGGAATGATTTTATACATCTACACATTTACACAGACCCCAGAGCCGAACCAAACTGTTGGAAGTTACAAGTTTTAGGTTGTGTTGTAAAATTGATCCGCTAAGTTACTCACAGAACTCTTGGGGGTTCTCGAAATGGAATAAAATGGAATTACTATATTGTCATTGCCCAAGTACAACAACATTTCATTTTCAGCACAGACCCGTTCAAGAGCAGACACACATACATACGCGACAACCACATATACACATGTTACGACACATAAACCACAAGACTTGTAACAGGAGGTGAAGATGGGCCGGGGACTTTGTTGGCGAAGCTGCAGCCCTTCTGGCGCTGCTCCAGCCATCCGCCCAACCCAAGGAGTTAAGCGGTGACAAAGGCGTGGGGTTGGGGTATGTGTGCATATGTGCAGTCCTTGGTCCATGGTGTGTTTGTGTTGTCTGTAGTTACTCACAGAACTCTTGGGGGTTCCTCGGACCATACTTTGAGTAATACCACTTCGGGGTATTTGTGTTGTAATGTAATTATATTGACTAAGATTGAATCTACTTTGTCCTATTTTTTGTATCGTATGTTTGGACCAGTATACAGTTGCAGCTTAAACTTTATGGAATTAATTTCTAAATCAAAAACACCATACTGCCAGTATCCATATAGTTTGCCTTTGACTCAGTTGTACACAGCTGTGACTAATAAATGGGATCTATATGCTTCTTGTGCATAATTTGTCAATGTCTCATTCAGTGAAGTGAAGTGAAGTGAATTACATTTATATAGCGCTTTTTCTCAAGTGACTCAAAGCGCTTTACATTGTGAAACCCAATATCTAAGTTACATTTAAACCAGTGTGGGTGGCACTGGGAGCAGGTGGGTAAAGTGTCTTGCCCAAGGACACAACGGCAGTGACTAGGATGGCGGAAGCGGGGATCGAACCTGCAACCCTCAAGTTGCTGGCACGGCCGCTCTACCAACCGAGCTATACCGTCCCGTTCAGGGCAAGCAAGTGACGTAGTGAATATATGACAATACTTTACTTTGCACACAAATAAACAGCATATTTTGTTAATGATTTAATATAGAAAAAAACAATATTGTATGAATTAGGCGATAGAAGGAAACAGAGTCTAATCCATCCCAGGTTGCATACAAAGTGGATTTATTTCCACAATAGTAATACAAAATACACATGCCCAATCCACTTAGATACAAAACAAGAGCTGCGTCAGAAAATAATCTTATATTAGTGTGGAGTCTTGATTACAGTGCCAGAGAGGTTTTCATTTCTGCATGTTTATTATTGTGGTACATCAGCTGTAGCATCATCTTTATAGATGTTTCTTGTTGTGTTATTTACGTATAAGTTAGGCGGAACCTCTGAGTATGTACTGTATGTATTACTGTAAAGCTTGTGGATGTCAAAAGTGTTGCAATGTATTGAACTATCTAAGTTAAATTAGAGCCGGGACATTTGGGTTCTAATAGCAGCAACATCATATCTAGTATTTAAAACAAAAAGTGGCAATATAGCACAACCATTGGCGTAGTGAACACACTTTCTGTACCTGTCCTTTATGTCCCCCACACTTTTCTGACCTGTAATTTCGATTTGGGTTTTGTTCATTTTTCTAAGTTAACACTCAATATTTCTGAGTCACCATGATGCGCATCATGGCGTGTGAGCTACAGCGCAGCATGTCTTTCCATCAGCATGCAGGGAGCAAGTAGTCTCGGCTAAACAGCCAGCCCGGGGACATGACTCTGCAGACAAGACACGCTTGAGAACCCCAAAAAAGCTTTTAAAATGTAAAGGAATAAGTGACAGGGCGCTTTATGTGAAATTTAACAATACACTTTTTACCTCCTCTTATGCTCCAACAATATTAAGACAATATAAGAGCCAATTTCACCATCATCTTGTAGTATGCTGTGGCGGTGTAGGTTTGCTCCTCAGCCAGGTTCATTTCAGACCGAAAATTGAGGAAGGAGGTCAGCAAAAGTTTATTGCATTGTTAATTTTACTAATAATGGATTACATGTTATATTCGTTGCTGAGCACAAAAATAAATTTTACTACTTGTAAATACATGATAAAATTAATCTTGCTCTTTAACAATCGACCCCCACTAACTTTTGAAATGAAGGCTACGCCCTTGAATATAACTCAAAGGAGTAAGCAGGTTTTTTGAATTAAAAAAATAAAAATAACACTGGATTTTTCTCCGAACTTATAGTCCATCATTTTAATTTTAATTTTCGAGTACAATGCATTAGCGTCATGCATTGTTTTCCTATAAGAAATGTTTTTTTTATAAATCTAATGAATCCCTTCTAGTCATTCAAAAATATTAACATAAAACACATTTTATGTCGATTAATTAGTTTATATTTATTCAGAAAACTATGTGAAATACATATAAATTAGACTTAGACTTAGACTTCCTTTTTATTGTCATTCAAATTTGAACTTTACAGTACAGATAAGAACAAAATTTCATTTCATTAGCTCATGGTAGTGCAGGATAAAAAAGCAATGAGGTGTATATATAAATAAATAAATAGGTTACTGTACAGATAAATATATTGCACTTTTTCACATGCGTCCACGTTTATGGATGTATGTTATATTGTCTTTTTTATTCCAGCGAGTTAATCCATTTTGGGGGGAGTTGAGGGGATTTTTATGATGCGTTCAAGAGTCTTACGGCCTGAGGGAAGAAGCTGTTACAGAACCTGGAGGTTCTGCTTCGGAGGCTGCAGAACCTCTTTCTAGAGTCCAGCAGTGAAAATAGTCCTTGGTGGGGGTGGGAGGAGTCTTTGCAGATTTTCTGAGCCCTGGTCAGGCAGCGGCTTTTTGCAATCTCCTGGATAGGAGGAAGAGGAGTCCTGATGATCTTTTCCGCCGTCCTCACCACTCTCTGGAGAGACTTCCAGTCTGAGGCACTGTAGGCTCCAGTCCAGACAGAGATGCTGTTGGTCAGCAGGCTCTCTATAGTGCCTCTGTAGAATGCGGTGAGAATGGGGGGAGGGAGCTGTGCTCTTTTCATCCGACGCAAAAAGTGCATGCGCTGCTGAGCTCTTTTTACAAGACCTCTGGTGTGTAGGGACCAGGTTATATTGTCAGTTATCTGCACCCCCAGGAACTTGGTGCTGCTTACCATCACCACCGCTGTGCCGTTGATGTAGAGTGGAGCGTGGCTGGACTGGTGCATCCTGAAGTCAACAATGATCTCCTTGGTCTTGTCGACATTCAGGACCAGGTTGTTGGTTCTGCACCAGTCAACCAGATGTTTCACTTCTTCCCTGTAGTCCATGTCGTTGTTGTCACGGATGAGGCCCACTACTGTCGTGTCGTTCGCATACTTCACAATGTGGTTAGTAGTGGACCTGGCGCAGCAGTCATGGGTCATCAACGTGAACAGCAGCGGACTCAGGACGCAGCCTTGGGGGGAGCCGGTGCTCAGGGAGATGGCACTGGAGGTGTTGGTGCCCACTCTCACAGATTGGGGTCTGTCTCTGAGGAAGTCAAGCAGCCAGTTGCATAGGGGGGTACTGGATCCAAGGGGGGCCAGTTTGCTCACCAAGTGCTGCGGGATGATGGTGTTGAATACTGAGCTGAAGTCCAGAAACAACATCCGCACGTGTGTGTCCTTTCCTTCCAGATGTTCTAAGCTCAGGTGGAGTGCAGAGGAGATGGTGTCCTCTGTGGAGCGGTTAGGGCGATAAGCAAACTGGTATGGGTCGAATGTGGGGGGAAGTCTGGAGACAATATATTCCTTTACCAGCCTCTCGAAGCACTTCATTAGGATGGGGGTGAGTGCAACGGGGCGATAATCATTGAGGGAGGAGATTGTGGGTTTTTAGGCACTGGAATGATTGTGGCCGTCTTAAAACATGATGGTACCACAGCCTGGGTCAGCGAGATGTTGAAGATGTCTGTGAGAACCCCCGCCAGCTGGTCTGCACATCCCTTAAGCACCTTGCCTGAAATGTCATCAGGTCCCGGTGCTTTCCGGGGGTTCACTCTTCTCAGGGTTTTCCCGACCTCCGCTATGTCCAGGCTGAGCGGCTGCTCAACAGGGAGAGGGATGGATTTTCTTGCCGGAGTGGTGTTAAGTGCCTCAAACCTCGCAAAGTAGTTGTTAAGGTCATCTAGGAAGCTGATACTGTTGTCACAGGGACGGGGGGCAGCTTTATAGTCCGTGATGACCTGTATGCCCTGCCACATTCGTCTAGTGTTTTTGGGGTTGTCGAAGAAGTCCTGCACTTTCTGACTGTGAGCATGCTTTGCAACCTTAATGGCACGGTTCAGGTTAGCTCTGGCTGATTTTAATGCCACCATGTCGCCAGACTTAAAGTCTTGTTCCAAGCCTTCAGCATTGCACGTACCTCACTGTTCATCCAGGGTTTCTCGTTGGCCCGTGTGGGGATGTTCTTGATCACACTGACATCCTCCATGCACTTCTGAATGTATGCGGACACAGACTCTGCATACTCCTCCACACATGTGTGATGATTATCGGTGGCGGCTGCCTTGAACTTGTCCCAGTCTGTGGTTTCGAAGCAGTCTTGTAATGCTTCCATTGCTCCCACTGGCCAGGTCCTCACCTGCTTCACTGTAGCTTTCTTCCTGATCAGCAGGGGCTTGTATGCAGGAATTAGCATCACAGATAGATGGTCTGAAGAGCCGAGGTGGGGGCGTGGTGCAGCTTTATACGCATGTTTAATATTGCTGAACACTAAGTCCAATTTGCTTCCACTCCTGGTTGCAAAATTCACATATTGATGGAAATGAGGGAACACAGTTTTCCTGTTAGCTTGATTAAAATCCCCTGTCACGATGACAACTCCCTCTGGATGTGTATATTGCAGTTCATTGATGGAGCAGTACAAAGCATTCAAAGCTTCTTTGGTGTTAGCACTGGGAGGAATGTACACTGCTGTGAAGATCATAGTACTGAATTCCCGGGGTAAATAAAATGGCCTGCATTTTATAGTTAATATTTCTACATCGGGAGAGCAGTGACATGAGACTATCTTCCCATTATTGCACCAGTTGTTGTTGATGTATATACAAACACCACCGCCTCGGGATTTACCGGTGAGAGTGCAGCTACTGTCCGACCGAAACATAGTTAGCCCCTCGATGCTAACTGCCTCGTCCGGAACGATTGGTTTCAACCACGTTTCTGTGAGAAATATGGCGCAGCAGTCTCTCATCTCGCGTCTTGCATGCAAATCCAGCTTCAGGTAGTCCATTTTGTTCTCCAGGGAGCGGACATTTGAAAGAAGGATGGAAGGAAGCGGCGTTCTGTGAGGATTAGCCTTTAGCTTTGTTGTTAGCCCCGCTCGGCATCCCCACTTCTTCTTCCGATCACACCGCTTACGTGTCCTCCATCGACGGTCCCCGCTGGTACTTGACTCTGCTGCTTCACAGGCCGCTGGATGTAGCCGGCGTAGAATTCCGATTTTAGCGAGGAGGTCCAACGTATACGCATCTTTCAGTCCAAAACGGCCCAATTTCTCCACATCCAAAATTGTCTGGCGGTCATACGTTACCACGGAGTGTCCACGCTGGAAGCCAGCCATGAAATTTACAGAATTTATCAGTATATTTGCCAAAATGTTCTATTTGTACCATGAGCATCTGAAGCTGCAGCCCGGCAGGGCGCCGCCATCTCTTGCAAAAAAAAAAGCTAAATAAATGATGAATAGAAAATACAAATGAACATTTAACATCAATTTTACATTTATTGAAGTTGTTATGTTATTGGCAAAATTGGCATTGAGCGAGGGGTGGAAGGGACCAGGGAAGTTTGCCAAACATGTACAAATACAGTACAAGCTGCGATAAAGCCATATTTTCGAGAGTAATCACAAATACGCTGTTATACACACATGGACACCCATTTACACCACGAGTGGGATAAGTTGTTTGGATTGGATCATATGAACTAAAGCTGTTGTTAACTCACTTGTAAATGAAATTTCTGGTCATTGACCATCGATTGCGTCTTCGTACATAAGAGGGCGACAAAATCCTTCCAATAATAAGAAGTTAATTCACAGCAGACTAAATTTAAGCAGAAACACACAGCCGGCCTATCTTCTTGTTAAATTTGTGATGATTCGTGAAGATTTTGGTGGGCCGCACTTGGCCCGGGGGCCGTAGTTTGGAAACCCTTGCTGTTGAGTTTACTTTAAAAAATAGGTAAGTACTAGTACGTCATACATTACCAATTATTGGTAGAAGTAATAGTACTCATATTTCCTCTGACAGATCCATAAAATCAACAGTGATTTAATTTACATTTACCAAGAGTTCAGGGGAGTAATGCGTGACAGTAATGTAATTTCTAAATCATATAGATGCAATGACCTTTTGCGTAATTTATTTAACAAAGGAATCTCAGGCATTAGCTGGAACAAAGCAGTGCTTTAAGTGTGCTTGAACCCCTAAACTTCTTCCAATATCTGCAAGAGTAATGTGAACAAAAAATACCCCAAAAAAAGTGAACAGAGAAAGAAAGTGGTATAGAATAAGCAAATAAAAATAGAAGATACAGTATGTCCTTACACAGTAAAAGCAATGCTGGTGAAGGGCTGAGTGTCTCCATCTTCCCTCTGCTCTATTTATAATTATTTTAGAATCGCTGAGTCGGCTCTTTTCAAGTTTTTTTTCTTTCTGTAATTAATTCAAAATGTCAGTTATCTATGAGAAAGTGGAGAGAAGGATACACAGCCGGTGCTGTGTACAGCATATGCATTAGGGGAGGGTTCTCCTTGCATCTTCAGTTGACATTGTGCCAGTTGACTAGGGGTGAAACAAAAACTAACCAACAAAAAAACCACTAAAATAGTTCATATTTTGCATCATTATTTAACCAGAGTACAAACAGCAATAGTGCAGAAACAATGACATGTTTTGGTGCCATACAACTTTAAACAGTGAAACTATTTTAAACACATTCTCCTGTCCCTCAAATAGATCAAATTTATTAAGTAAAAAATTGGCCTGTCAAATGATTAACATATTTAATCGCAATTAAGTCATAATATCAAAATAAATGGCAGATATACGTTTTTTTTGTATCTTTAATAACTGTACCTTAATGAAATGTTCACCCAACATCGGGCTGGACAATTGGTTGGATTTGTGAAAAAGTGATGATTTTTTTTAAAGCCAGAGAAATTAACACAAACAGAAACACACACAGACGAGACATTTTCCACCTGGGGTCTAATCCAGCCCTTTCATGCGCTCTCTCTCACATTATGAAATATATTTTTATTCAGTTTTCCCCCTAATTCTGCCACTAATTTGTATTCTGTCTCATCACTTGTTTCTCTGGCAGTCTATCTATCTATCTACCAGCTCAGTGTTTTGTATTAATGTGGGGTCAAAAAAGCAATCCCAAATAAGCAACCAGATGTTCAAAAACAAGCCTCAAAAAACACAACTCAGAACTTATAAACTTTGCAAGCAAAAGTTGCTTGTATTACGCGGATTTGGCAACAATGCTGCTATCAGCTAGGACCTATTGTGACACCTCAGAAAAATGTGGATACAAATAACGTTGGTCTTGTGAAGAGAGCGACCCGCCCAGGCTTCAAAGCAAAATTTTCCATTTGTTAACTTTGACAGTCCTAGTAAAAACTGAACAAAATAAATATTTCCACATCCATATTATGAAAAACAAAGTAAGTCCACACTTCTGACGGTGGTGCATCTCTGAGTTTAATGTCACCGCTGTGGTCCACCGTTATCCGCATTACTTGTTTTTTCCACTTTTTTGGCTCAATAATAGTGAGGAGCGTCTCCTGGATTGAAATACTAAGGAGAAGCATGTAAGATGTTTATAGCGACAGAAAAAACGATAAGTTGCCAAAGTACATAGATAATCAAATTGAAAGGTTAAAAAATGCCCATAGTTTGCCGTAACATTACATTTTGTGATGTCGTGAGAAGCTTATTGTTAGTACCAGGGTTTTGACAGGCGATGTCAGATTATGACTCATATTCATGTTCTGTCAAAATTCTGACAGTTTACCACCCGCCAACAAACAAAACAATACATTGCACTGTTTATAAGGTGCTTTTATTAATCCATTGTAAAACAAACCAAAAGTATCCTATTCATTCTGTGCTCGTGTGATTCAATTTATCATCCAACATATTTTTTGACAGATTTGGTGCATCTTCACACCCACATGACTGCACATTAAATACATGCTGCTAGTCACATCTGATTTTTGCTTCAGGTGTGAAATTAATTTGAATGTTGTTTTCATGGCTTCCAAACAGATTTTCTGTTTGACTCACTAGTCATACGCTTATAGCACAACACCGTGAAACGGGAGACCATTGTTTGTTTTCAGTTATGAGTCAGCATTGTTATTATTTATGGTTACCCTGACAACCAAACCTTAATATGTACCACTTATTATATTAGACTCTCAAATCGACCCTGTATCGCGTCAAACTTTGAAATAGCTTTGTTTGTTGTGTTTTTAATTGTTACATTTGAAGCTGCTCTTTAAAAAAATATATTAAAAAGATAAGAATAATGCTCACCATCCCTTCTCTGACACGGTTCTGGACAGCCAGCTGATTGTAATCCACTGACAGACATTTTATGAATGAACATCTCTGACACAACCATAATGGTGGGCTCCAGGGCTGTTGTTTTTGCATGTGTGCTATTGTAGGTGCTACACATGCTAATGAGTCTGATAACATACAATATTGCATTGCAGCTGAGATGCAGTATTCACATGTTACATTTTTGACAAAGTACAGTATATTAATTCCTAAGAGGAAAAGCACTCCTTGCACGTTGGTGTAGTGTTTCTGAAGAAGGGGTCATTGCCAACAACAGACCTGGCATGTGAATTACAATGTTTTAGGTTGACATTTGTGGATCCCTGTAACTGAAGTGATCAGTCTAGGGCAGGGTAAGGCAATCCGCGGCCGCGGCTCTTTAGCACCTTCCCAGTGGCTCCGTAGAGCTTTTTAAAAAATGTGTGAAAATGGAAAAAGGTCAGGTAAAAATATATGTTTTGTTTTAATATGGTTTCTGTCGGAGGACAAACACGACAAAAATACATTCCTATTTTTTAGTCATCTCCCTGTTTATGTAATACATGCTTCACTGATGAGATTATTTGGCGAACAACATTTTGTCCTACTAATTTCAGCGGCCCTTGAGCTCACCTTAGTTTGTTTACATGTACAACTTTCTCCGACGCTGCAACGGTAAGACGTGTTTTTATGCCACTCCTTCTTTGTCTCATTTTGTCCACCAAACGTTTTATGCTGTGCGTGAATGCACAGAGGTGAGCTTTGTTGATGTTATTCACTTGTTGGCGTGCTAATCAGGCATATTTGGTCACTGCATGACTGCAAGCTAATCGATGCTAACATGCTATTTAAGCTGGCTGTATGTATGTATTGCATCATTATGACTCGTTTGTAGGTATATTTGAAGTAATTTAAATTCCTTTACTTATGTCCTCTGTGTATTTTAAATTTGCATGTCTCATGACATATTATCTGTATGTAATATTGGCTACATTTCTCAGCAAACGTTACCCATCTTGCAAAGATTGTAATAAATCCATTAGAAGAAGACAACCTGCCGTTTCCTTTAACTTGGACAAACACTATACCTTTGGTCATTCTAAGCCAGTAATTTCCAGGAGTTATCTAGCTCTGATAGAAGCTTCCGTTTTACTAACGTTTTAAATTTTATTTTAAGCTGTTGAAATATTGAGCCGGTGAGCTTATCTGCATCGCCTATGAGCTGGTTAAGGTTAATTCTACATTACAAATCATGCCTCTCACCTGGATACTAGAGAGGATGAGGCCATAAACCGAGAAGTTGGTGAAGTTTGACATCAAACTTAGACCCAGAGACGGCAAAAAAAACATGCGTAATATGCTCAGTGCGGCAACTTTTTTTTAAACCCTTTGTGAGAATTATTAATATTACTTCATCCGAATGGGGAGATATGAAAATCCCATCAGTCATGATCCCAGTGAGAGCAGACATTGTACAGTGTGTGTTTGTTTTATTATGTTCGTGGTTTGTATTTCTCGTTTAGCACTGAGCGATACTGCTGCATGATACTTATGTGTTTCACTATATCTGCATCGGCTTTGCACACAGCTTCTAAAATGTGTTGCTCATCCTCCTTATATACAGGCTAAAAAAAATATAATATTTTGGATCATAGTTTGTTCCACATTAATATTTTTGTTGGCTCTCATTAAGTATGCCGTGAGTACTAGGTTTGTTGTGGTTGTTCAACGACTCTTTCGTGAATATTGGACAAAAACACATCTGATGATTCTGAAAAAAAGAAATCGCAACTCAACTTTCTTAAACTCTGTGACAGTAGAGGAAATAATTGATCTTCTAAAAAAAAAAAAAAAAATCTTAAACATCCACTGGTTATGAATAAATCGGTATGAAAATACCATACCATACCAACTTTAGTTATATGATAAATAAGGCTATACTAGAAATATTAGAACCATTATTGTACATAAATAATTTATAATTTCAAACAGGAAGATAAATTAGCTAAAGTAATACCAATTTACAAGACAGGCGATACACATCAAATTACTAACTACAGACAAGACTCATTAAATTAAATGATAAATGGGTTATACTTGTATAGCTCTTTTCTACCTTCAAGGTACTCAAAGCGCTTTGACAGTATTTCCACATTCACCCATTCACACACTGATGGCGGGAGCTGCCATGCAAGGCGCTAACCAGCACCCATCAGGAGCAAGGGTGAAGTGTCTTGCCCAAGGACACAACAGACGTGACTAGGATGGTAGAAGGTGGGGATTGAACCCCAGTAACCAGCAACCCTCCGATTGCTGGCACGGCCACTCTACCAACTTCGCCACGCCGCCCCACTCCCACAATTTTCAAAACATATTGAAAAAATATATAACAACAGATTAGACAAATTGATAAACAAGTACGAAGTAGTTTCAGCCATTCAATATTGATACAGAAAAAATTACTCAACATAAATGGCACTAATTGAACAAGAAATTACCAATGCAATAGATCATAAACAAGCTGCCGCTGCAGTATTTATGGCCCTATCAAAAGCATTTGACACAATGAATCATGATGTACTAATACACAAATTAGAACGATACGGCTTCAGGGGAGTGGTGTTGAACTGGGTGAAAAGCTACTTGACCAATAGGATGCAATGCGTGAGGACAGTAAATCACACATCAGACTGTTTGGATATATCTTGTGCCGTACCCCAGGGGTCAGTTCTGGGACCAAAAATATTCAATCTCTATATAATTAACATCAATAAAAGCGCAAAAGACCTCAAGTTAATACAATTTGCAGATAACACCACTGCATTCTGCTAAAGGGGAAAACACACATGAAGTAATAAAAACAGTATCGTTTAGAAATGGACAAACTAAAAAATAAATGGTTTGATAAAACAGATTATCTTTGAATTTAAGTAAAACTAAAATAATGCTTTTTGGAAATAGTAGGGGAATTAAAATCAAACACAAGTACAAATAGATGGTGTACATATTGACATAGTGGAAATAAAACATTTTAGGAGTTATAAAACAATAATAAAATGAGCTGTAAACCACACATCAAGTACGAAAATCCTAAAGTTGCAGATATATTTCAATATTGAATCAAAAGTCACTCCATACTCTCTACTGTTCATTGGTGTTACCATACCTGAGTTACTGTGTAGAGAGATGGGGGAACAATCATAAAAGTACACTTTATTCACTAACACTACTGCAGAAAAGATCACTCAGAATAACACATAAGGCTGCATATAGAGAACACACAAATCATATCGTCATCGATTGTAAAATATTGAAAAACTATAGCATTTTGTACATTTCAAACTGCAAAAATCATGTACAAAGCAAATAATACCGAACTGCACAGAAATATACAACAGTATTTCTCAACAAAAGAAGATAAATACGATCTCCTAAAGCATTTATATCAGTGGTGTGCCATCAGGGCCAACAAGGCCTTCTCTGCTGGCCTAACATAACCAGAAATATTGATCATAATTAAAGACAAAAGTAATTTTAATTTTACTTTCCCTAAATATCTAAAAGTATTCATATTCTCTTCATGTCATAATATGCTCCTTCCAGCACTGTTGTTTTTAGTTTATAGAGTTTTTTATCCAATCAGAATTCAGCTAGCTTATGTTGCCGTGCTGTACCAAATCTGCCTGAGCCTTCAGAATCAACAATGCGGGCGTCGCGCACTGTAAGTGAACGGGGACATACACTTGATAAACAGTTGCAATAGCCAATCAGATCACGTATTGTTGTCAGTAAGGCCTTCTAGATCAGCGGCCCCCAACCTTTTTGTAACTGCGGATCGGTCAACGCTTGAAAATGTGTCCCACGGACCGGGGGGGGGGGGGGGGGGGGGGTATTTATTTATTAATTTTTTTGTCATTAAAAAATACAATCATGCGTGCTTACGGACAGTATCCCTGCAGACTGTATGGATTATTGATCTATATTGATATATAATGTAGGAACCAGACATATTAATAACAGAAAGAAACAACCCTTTGTGCGAATGAGTGTGAATGAGTGTAAATGGGGGAGGACGGTTTTTTGGTTGGTGCACTAATTGTAAGTGTTTCTTGTGTTTTTTATGTTGATTAATTAAAAAAAAAAAAAATATATATATATATATATATATATATATATATATATATATATATATATATATATATATATATATATATATATATATATATATATATATATATATATATATTTTTTTTTTTATATATATTTTTTTATTTATTTTATTTTTTATTTTTTTATTTCTTGTGCGGCCCGGTACCAATTGATCCACGGACAGGTACCGGGCCGCGGCCCGGTGGTTGGGGACCACTGTTCTAGATGGCTTAAGGCAGATGTATGAGCCAGGTAATATAAGAACTCCATTACCCAGCATACCACAGTAGTGGAGAGCATGCCAGTAGCCCCGGTGTGGAGTAAACTTTAAGAAGTCAGTCAACACGCCTCGCCTGCATCTTTAATGATTAGACAAGACAACACATATATTTGCAAGGCCATTTTCAAGAAGGATATTTAAAGAGAAACTACATCTTGTGAGACCATGTCGGCCAACCTCGGAAGCTAGCTCAGCTGTCGATGAAATGTGAGTTCAAATATTTAATTTCTTTATTTTTCCCGTTTAAATTTTTTTTGTTGCAATTTTAATTTTGACAGTACTACATAAGATATGTTTTAATTGCTGATGCGGGTTTATTGATTTTTAAATGCGCCAGAAATTAACCCGTTTTGTACAATGTCCAGTAGTGTGTAAATATTTTTCTGTATAGTGTTTCTCCAGCAATGATCATGTGGTGACATCAATGATGGTATTTTGAGAGGTAATCATTGAAGTCGGACATCACTGAAGGCCTAGGTGGGAAACGCACGGCCCGCCACTGATTTATATACACGCACAATTTAGAAAACATTTGGTGTAGTTGTATGTGGGATTAAGCTATAAAATGGATAGAGTAAAGAACAATGTGCTAGCATGAGTCAGTTTTAGAAACAATACCATTAGTATATGAAGAACTGTTGAAGCAAAGTTACTGATATTACTCTCATGTTCTAATTGTAGCACTGGGGTAAACTATGAATCCTCTTTACACGAATGTACTCCTTTTGAAATATTTGTCAGTTCTTATCTCTTGCTATCATTTGTTTTTTGTTTGTTTGTTGTTGTTTTTTTGCTGCTTACGGCACAAGGGTGGGACAAGACAATCCCTGCTTCTTCCCATGCCTTTTGGACGATTGATCACTTGAGCAAAATGTGTGCTTGTGAATTTTTGACATGATCCCAATAAATTGAATTGAATCGAAGGGAACTGTGATCCATCCATGCACATCACGGATCATGTGACTGTCATGCTCATTATGGCTCGGGAATCTCTGTGAGATTTAAATAATTTTGATCATCTTTTTACTTGCAAAATGTGTAAGTCTTTTTGGGTTATAAATGAAAAATATATGATAATCGTTTCAATATAAAATCAACATATGTTTCCGTTATACTGGTACTTTAACACAGCAACCCCCATAATACTGCCCGACGGCAGCTCTTGGCGAGCCAATAGCCAAAACATTTCATCATTATGCATCAATGATGATTACGGCGAGCGAGGTTGCATTCACTTTCTTTGGACACCTGGAATTATGAACATCAGCACACAAAGTCATTTTTTGGCACTTTCTCTATGTTCTGTATTGCTACATACACTACCGTTCAAAAGTTTGGGGTCACCCAAACAATTTTGTGTTTGAGCCTTAATTTCTAAGAACAAGAATAGACTGTCGAGTTTCAGATAAAAGTTCTATTTTTCTGGCCATTTTGAGCGTTTAATTGAGCCCACAAATGTGATGCTCCAGAAAACTCAATCTGCTCAAAGGAAGGTCAGTTTTGTAGCTTCTGTAACGAGTTAAACTGTTTTCAGATGTGTGAACATGATTGCACAAGGGTTTTCTAATCATCAATTAGCCTTCTGAGCCAATGAGCAAACACATTGTACCATTAGAACACTGGAGTGATAGTTGCTGGAAATGGGCCTCTATACACCTATGTAGATATTGCACCAAAAACCAAACATTTGCAGCGAGAATAGTCATTTACCACATTAGCAATATATAGAGTGTATTTATTTAAAGTTAAGACTACTTTAAAGTTATCTTCATTGAAAAGTACAGTGCTTTTCCTTCAAAAATAAGGACATTTCAATGTGACCCCAAACTTTTGAACGGTAGTATATATATATATATATATATATATATATATATATATATATATATATATATATATATATATATATATATATATATATATATTATATATATACATATACATATATATATATATATATTTGTTTCTTTTTTTTTTTTTTCAAAAACACATACTATTTGTGAAAATGTTTTCCTAAAGCCGAATCATACAAAAAGTGGGGCATGGAAGACCAAGGTACGCGGTACAATAATTCAATGAAACAAGAAAAAAGAAAACAATCCTTTTAATCCTGTAATTGTTTTGCACTCTAGAAAGGGTGTTAAACGGGAGAGAAAGACAAGGAGGAAGTGCCAATAATGAGACCACTATGCTGCTTAGTTATGACTGTCCATTGCATAGGAGCAGATCCTTTCACAATTTCAAAGATACTATTTGTATCCCTTCATGATAGTCGAGGCTTGGACCCAGGCATGCAGTCTATATTGATTTAACCACTTCAACACTTTCTGAATATTTTACAATGTCCAATTTCACTTTCTTTTGCTCTGACACACTCCCATCAGAAGAATCTGCCTTGCTCTTGGAAGATGGAGAAAAGTTAGTGTAGTCACACTCAGCTACGTATCCTTCCACCTTTTGTCTATACTTCTGCCACAGTTACGTAACTAGTTGTCTTTCTTTTTTTGCACAGTAATAATTCTTTATGAGCGCGTGTACATAATCACACAACTTCGTAACACAAATAGCGACTCTATAAGTGTGAATGTGAATGGTTGTTTGTTTATTAGTGGACTTTGATTGACTGGTGACCAGTACGAGGTGTTATCCCGCCTCTTGCTCAGGTTTCACTGTTACAGTTGGGCAAATGAGGCAGTGAGCCAGCCGATCCATACACCAGATATGTACAGTATGTATGTATTCGTTTATTTGAAAGACAATGTGGAGTTACATTAAGAAGATGGCTGCACCAGATTTATCAACCCGAACCCCCCGCTCGAAAGCGGATGCCGGTTATGGGTCCGAAAGGTGAGTGGCCCACGGGGACGCGCCACCGTTGGGCAGGAGCCGTGCCACCCACGCCAAGGGCGGGCTGAAACCCGCCCGAGGCCCTGGGGACTTCATGATTTTTCCCGGTAAAGATCCTTCCGCAGGTTCACCTACGGAAACCTTGTTACGACTTTTACTTCCTCTAGATAGTCAAGTTTGACCGTCTTCTCGGACTCCGCCAGAGTCGGAGTAGACCCCCCGCAGGGCCGATCCAAGGACCTCACTAAACTATCCAATCGGTAGTAGTGATTGGATAGATATCCAACACACAGCTCATAAGAGTGTACAGGTTGTACCTGATGACATATCCAATCAGCGCATGTCCGATATGTGTTTCCTGTATGTGTGCTCCATTAGGGGTTGCTGGTTTTATGTGTTTGACCCCTCGTACTTCCTGAACTAGCATCACATGACCTTCATGACTGTGATGATATCATTATACTGTACCACTGATGTCATATTGATAGCGGTGATGTCACAGTATGCAAGCCATGTCTCGTTTTTTGTACTTCATGGATTGTGTTGTTTCTAATTCAACATTCTCTGTGCTTTCTTGTGTCTCCTTCCCCCCTTCCTTTCTCCTCCCCACTTTTCTGTCTCCCCTTTTGTGTACTACTCCTTTTCAAACTCTCTCTTCCCTCTGTATCTTTATCCCCGTACCCTTCTCTCTTTCCCTGTGTCCTGTTTTCCCTCCATCAGGTGTCCCAATGACTATACGGGGGACCACTGTGAAAACTCCGTCATGGCCGGTTTCTACAGTATGTCCATTTGCTCTTGTCCTGTCTTCCTCCCACCGAGATGCGGCATGCTACATCGGAGGGGTTGTGTGTGTGTGTGTGTGTGTGTCTGTGTGTGTGTGCGCAACAGAGAGATAGAGAGAGAGATGGTGGCTGCATGTTTGTGTTCCTCCTCCTTTTCTACACTTGTTCTTCTGGCCCTCCATATTGATACTGTATATTTGAAATGTATCCACTTCTTATGTGCTCCTGAGAACCAGTGTCCTCTGCAGTGGGCATTTGTATAACAAGGATGTTTCTTTCCAAAATGTGTGACTCTGGCAAGAAAAAACAAAAACAAATGTCTACTGGAGAGGACGCTAAAGTTTTCAGGAGGTAAATACAACATTTGAATTGGAACTGTCTTTTAAAGTTGCTGTTGCTCGATCCAGAGAACTGCATGCCATTCTTTTTGCAGATGACCCATTGGTGCTGTTTAGTCTATGGTAACAAAGTATCTAAAGTAAACCTTCACCCTTTTAGAACTTTACATTATGCCCAATTTGCTATATATTGTCCCATACGAAAATGTAAATACATCAGGGATGTGCCGATCAGGGTTTTATGCTGCCGGTACAGATCATCCAAGATTGAGATTGGTCGATACTAATACCGATACCGATCACATGTATTATTTTGAGATTTTTCAGTTTACTTATGGTGAGTGCTATATTGACAGATTAACAAGATCAGCACTATATTTTGAACTAGTTTCTTACTGTCATTTTTGATTAGAGTCAAAAGCACAAAGTAACTAAAGAATAACTACAATCTACTTCTCTTTTGAATTTTTGCTCTCAAAGTCCTTCTGTATCCAGATAATTGTTCCCTGAATCTGCCTGGGTTTGTAACCATTACCAAAAACAATGTGGAGAAATATATGAAAATATTGAACTAATCACTCTGTTGACAATCATATACTGATATGGGGTGCCGAATGTAAAATTTCAGTCCCACTTTTCTAGCAGATATACAGTCGTGGTCAAAAGTTTACATACACTTGTAAAGAACATAATGTCATGGCTGTCTTGCGTTTCCAATCATTTCTACAACTCTTATTTTTTTGTGATAGAGTGATTGGAGCACATATTTGTTGGTCACAAAAAACATTCATGAAGTTTTTTTTTTTTAATGAATTTATTATGGGTCTACTGAAAATGTGACCAAATCTGCTGGGTCAAAAGCATACATACAGCAATGTTAATATTTGGTTACATGTCTCTTGGCAAGTTTCACTGCAATAAGGCACTTTTGGTAGCCATCTTATATATTTTTGTCACACATGCAATGCTCTAAACACTGCCACCGCTGTCATATAAGTTTGCTGCAAGAAGCAGCCAGCTGACAAGCTAACTGTGTATCATAAGGAGTAGGTCTTAATTGTGAACAAAATGGTAAAAACATGATTGTAGTGAGTATGAATTAAAGTCATCATTCCTTCGTCTTACTTCCTTTTAAATCGTGCTTCTCGGACAGCGGTGCTGTGTTGTGCTGCGAGAGGCAGGAAGATGGAAAATAAACATATTAAAAGGTGAATATTGGCATGCGCCGGATCTGAACCTCTGACCTAATGATAACTTCACAGTCAATATGATATTTTTTTAAATTAACTCAAAATAATGACATATTCTTTATAACCGATCCAAAGTGGCAAACTTATATGACAGTGACCGCACTGTTTATAGCAATGTAATGTTTATATATGACACAATCACGGAGTAAAAGCGCAGCAAAATGATGAAAGACGCTTACAAATAGAAATATGTGTATTCATGCACACTGCATGCCTCGGTGTAAGAAGCAATTCCGTTCAATGTCAAACGCGGAAGCATACTTGCCAACCTTGAGACCTCAGAATTCGGGAGATTGGGGGGGGGTTAAGGGGGAGGAGTATATTTATAGCTAGAATTCACTGAAATTAAAGTATTTCTTATATATATATATATATATATATATATATATATATATATATATATATATATATATATATATGTATGTATATATATATATATATATATATATATATATATATATATATATATATATATATATGTATATATATATATATATATATATATATATATATATATATATATATATATATATATATATATATATATATATATATATATATATAATACAGTAAACAGTAATGAAAACAGTTGTTCTACTAACTGTACTGTACATGCTGCTTACTTTTAAAAAAAAGTAACACTTACCTTTCATTGTTTGAGTAGCCTTTGTTCTGCCATTTGAGTACTGGCGAGCGATCTCTGAATCCGGGAACATATCCTTCACGGATTTGTTGAAAACATCCGCAAATGAGAACGGAATGTTGCTTGCAAGGTGGCCCATAATACTGGGCTGCATGTGACCAGCCTTGTGCTTCTCTGACCGTTCATGAGTGACTACAGGTATATCCATTCGGCCACCGTGTTATGGGTTATAGATAAACCTATGGATAACGGAGACATATATAATAGTCTCCTTTTCAGGTGAGCGAGGACACTAAAGCGGTGCCTTCAAGGCACGCCTCCAATATTGTTTGTCCGTCTGGAAATTTAGGATATTACAACTTGCTGTACGTAGTTTTGAAGCAATGCATGATGGGAATCCGGATGTTGTGTGTCAGTGTATTAACGTGCCGGCTGGTATAAACACACGCTGAGAAATAGCTCCGTGCCTGCCTACTTTATGGGTTATATATAAACCTATGGATAATGGAGACATATATAATAGTCTCCTTTTCAGGTGAGAGACGACGCTAAAGGCAGTGCCTTTAAGGCACGCCCCCAATATTGTTGTCCGGCTGGAAATCGGGAGACATTCGGGAGAATGATTGTCCCGAGAGATTTTCGGGAGAGGCACTGAAATTCGTGAGTCTCCCGGAAAATTCGGGAGGGTTGGCAAGTATGCGCGGAAGTGCAGTGTCGACGTGTTTGATTGTCTAAATGTCTCTTTGCAACACAATTTGCATGTGCATATGTTTGGAGCAAACATTTTTTTTAAATGTGCAACTTTATTGGCATTATTTGTCATTAAGCATCGGTCACGTTTCCGTCTTCCGGAGTAAGAAACTTGTAGGAGTGGCGTGCACTGAGAGGCAGAGATGTGGGCGCGGCTTTGTAGCTGAGAGGCGTCGGATTGGTGTAATATTGATATCCTATAAATATTCATCTTTACACTTGGCGAGGGATTTAGCGCTCACATTTAGATTTAGATTTAAGATTTAGGTTTAGATTTATGATTTAGCTGTAGATTTAAAGGCCTACTGAAATGAATTTTTTTTATTTAAACGGGGATAGCAGATCTATTCTATGTGTCATACTTGATCATTTCGCGATATTGCCATATTTTTGCTGAAAGGATTTAGTATAGAACAACGACGATAAAGATTGCAACTTTTGGTATCTGATAAAAAAAAGGCTTGCCCCTACCGGAAGTAGCGTGACGTAGTCAGTTGAACATATACGCAAAGTTCCCTATTGTTTACAATGATGGCCGCATGAAGTGAGAGAGATTCGGACCGAGAAAGCGACAATTTCCCCATTAATTTGAGCGAGGATGAAAGATTTGTGGATGAGTAAAGTGCAAGTGAAGGACTAGTGGGGAGTTGAAGCTATTCAGATAGGGAAGATGCTGTGAGAGCCGGGGGTGACCTGATATTCAGCTGGGAATGACTACAACAGTAAATAAACACAAGACATATATATACTCTATTAGCCACAACACAACCAGGCTTATATTTAATATGCCACAAATTAATCCTGCATAAAAACACCTGCGTGTTTGTTATGCTAGCTCCTAGCTCCTCTGCTAGCTCCTAGCTCCATAGAACACGCCAATACAATTCAAACACCTGATCAACACACACAATCACTCAGCCCAAAAGACCGTTTACCTAACCCAAGGTTCATAAAGCTTATATATTTTTAAAAAGTTACGTACGTGACGCGCACATACGGTCAAGTTATCGAATGTTTAGCAGCCAAGGCTGCATACTCACGGTACCTGATATTCAGCTGGGAATGACTACAACAGTAAATAAACACAAGACATATATATACTCTATTAGCCACAACACAACCAGGCTTATATTTAATATGCCACAAATTAATCCTGCATAATAACACCTGCGTGTTTGTTATGCTAGCTCCTAGCTCCTCTGCTAGCTCCTAGCTCCATAGAACACGCCAATACAATTCAAACACCCGATCAACACACACAATCACTCAGCCCAAAAGACCGTTCACCTAACCCAAGGTTCATAAAGCTTATATATTTTTAAAAAGTTACGTACGTGACGCGCACTTACGGTACGGTACGTGTTATGCTAGCTCCTAGCTCCTCTGCTAGCTCCTAGCTCCATAGAACACGCCAATACAATTCAAACACATGATCAACACACACAATCACTCAGCCCAAAAGACCGTTCACCTAACCCAAGGTTCATAAAGCTTATATATTTTAAAAAAGTTACGTACATACGCAAAAAAAAGCCAAAGCTGCATACTCACAGTAGCACGTCTGCGTCTTTGTCATCCAAATCAAAGTAATCCTGGTAAGAGTCTGTGTTGTCCCAGTTCTCTACAGGCGTCTGTGTATCCAAATCAAAAGTCCTCCTGGTTAGAGTCTCTGTTATCCGAGTTCTTCCATCTTGACTGCATCTTTCGGGAATGTAAACAAAGAAGCGCCGGCTGTGTACTGTTGTGGCTGACTACGTTCGAAAAATACGTCCATTTCGCACCGACAACTTTCTTCTTTGCTTGCTTGGCTTCCTTCTCCATAATGCAATGAACATGATTGAAACAGATTCACGAACACAGATGTCCAGAATACTGTGGAATTATGAAATGAAAACAGAGCTTTTTCGTACCGGCTTCAATGTGGAAGGCATACCCGTGTTCGTCGGGCTACGTCACGCGCATACGTCATCCTCAGAGGCGTTTCGAACCGGAAGTTTAGCGGCAAATTTAAAATGTCACTTTATAAGTTAACCCGGCCGTATTGGCATGTGTTATAATGTTAAGATTTCATCATTGATATATAAACTATCAGACTGCGTGGTCGGTAGTAGTGGGTTTCAGTAGGCCTTTAACATTAAGGTTTAGAATTAAGATTTAGGTTTAGATTCAACATTTAGCGCTCACATTTAGATTGAGAGTTAGATTTAACATTTAAGTTTAGATTTAGGATTTCGGTTTAGATTTATCCTATAGGTTTAGAGTCAAGATTTAGGTTTAGATTTAACATATCTGTTTAGATTTCAGATTTAGGTTTAAATTTAACATACATTTATATTTAACAGATATATTTATATTTAAGATTTAGGTTTAGATTTACTGCGGACAAGCGGTAGAAAATGGATGAATGGAGGGTTTAGATTTAACATTCAGATATAATATTTAGAGTCAACATTTAACTTAAACTTAAATATGATGGACATTAGCTAAATCTGAGAACAGTGAGTTAAATTTGAGAAAAGTGAGGTTCATCTGAGAAATATATCAGTTAGAAAAGTGTGACTGAACTTTTACATTCAGCACCCCACAAACTAATGCTAACCTTGGTCTCGACACTACCAATTCATGGATCGATCCGCTCTCCTCTTACGTGTCGTGTACTGACTGTGACAATGCTGACACACCAACAGTTGTTATATTATCTTCTCTCTTGACCAGGGGTGTCAAACTAATGGAGGAAAATCTATACCTAAGTGGGCCAGGCTGTTAAAATCATGGCATAATAACTTAAAAATAAAGACAACTTCAGATTGTTTTGTTTGTTTTACTTTGGCCAAAAATAGAACAAGCACATTCTGAAAATGTACATATCACAAATAGGGCTGCAACAACTAATCGATTAAAATCGATTATTAAATTAGTTGCAGATTAATTTAGTCATCGATTTGTTGGATCTATGCTATGCGCATGCGCAGAGTTTTTTTTTTTGTAATTAATTTTTTTCATTTTATTTTTATTTTTTTTAATAAACCTTTATTTATAAACTGCAACATTTACAAACAGCTGAGAAACAATAGTCAAAATAAGTATGGTGCCAGTATGCTGTTTTTTAAAAAATAAAATACTGGATAGGATAGAAATGTAGTTTGTCTCTTTTATCCGATTATTAATCGATTAATCAAAGTAATAATCAACAGATTAATCGATTATCAAATTAATCGTTAGTTGCAGCCCTAATCACAAATAATCTTTTAAATAAAACACTTTAAGTTAGTTAAAAATTCTAAAAAAAAATGCAGTTTCGAAAACACAACAAACGACACAATGATCTTAGACTTTGTCTCAGTGTATCTGCATAGCCAAATAAACTTTAACTCACAGCCTATCTGGGATTGAACAAAATAGTAAATAGATAATACATAATAAAAAACTCTTCTAGGTACCAAATAGGGTCTGTGGGCGTAGCGTCTATCTGTTTTTTGTTTGGAAGAGAACAAATATTTAACATTAAAAACACAATTTTGCCTGTTTTTGGTTTGATATTGGATTGTTATCCACATTTAGTAATGTGCTTAAAAATCGAAAATACAAAATAATACAGCGAGTGTACTATTTTGTCTATTTCCGTTCAATGTTCGGAGATATAGTAGATTGCATGCGCAGTAAGAAAAATAAGGGCAAAGTTTGCCTGTTCAGAGAGAACCAATAAAATGTGTCAATTTAAATGTCTTAGGACATCAATAAAACAGAAGGGAAATATTGGCCGCGACAAAACTGTTTTGACGACACCTTTCTTTGTCTTCTTCTTTTTCTGTTGCTCCGGGTCACTCACTGACAAGAATCATAAGAGACACATGCATGCTATCCACCCATAAACCGTTTGCGTGCCGAAGAGTGCTATTGCGATAAACAGTGAATTTATTAAGAACAGCAGTTTCTTTCATGAAAAATTGCAGCTCAGTTTTATACTTAGCAAAGTCCTCTTGAGGACCACAGACCGGACAAAACCTGTCCGCAGACTGTACTTTTGACACCCCTGATCTAGACTATTATTATTCTATCTGTACATTTCCTGTTAATAATTGTTTAGTTTCTGCTGCAACCTAAATCCATCTACACTTCTTAACCTTAACTTAGTATTTATTTTGTGGTATTTGTTTAAAGCTAGCTTAGCTGTTAGCTTAGCTGTTAGCAGGCCTGCTCTTGGTGTGTAACATGTTTAGCGTCATCCTCCAATGATACTTGATAATGACACTTAAGATAGTAGGAAAAGCAGTTTATTTACCGCAATTGAGGTGATTAGTATTGTCTTAGGAGAGCAGCTCCATACTGTGTATGGAGACACACAATTAGCTGCTAGCCGTTTGTCATCCGGGGGACTAAAATTAAATACAGTGTCAACAAAAGAAGATCGGTGTTTGTGATCAGCACTAAAAGGCAATAATCGGCAATGGTGATCACATGCTTTTTCCCGAAAATTGGTCAATACGGATTGGTGGCCGATCGATCGGCACATCCCTGAGAAAAATATTATCTTGAACCCCTCACTAACTTTTCTTTCTCTGCCCTCTAGTGAGGCAGGCTCAAAATTTAGAGTTTGTACAGTGTTTTCTTTCCCAATCCTTGATTTTTTTCGAGTTTTTGCTTGACAAGACACAATCATCTTCTCTTAGAATTACACTGTGAAGTTCTACTTTGCAGATGCTGCACATGTTCTGTGTTCTGTGCAATTCATGGAGACACGTGATGTATCAGTCATATTAAGATAATACAGTCCCAACCCTTTTTTTTTCCCATAAAAGAAAAAATGAGTCTTATTGAGGCACAGCACATTTTTTTCCCAACTACATGACACACGCAGCAATTAACTGGGGCACAGGATAGAGGCCACTATTTGGGAAAATCCAGCATTATGACTTGAACCTGTGGAGTTGGAAGATGCCCGTCAATTAAAGTCTTTATATGGTGAACAACACACTCTCAGTCTTAGTTTTAAATACCTGCCAGTCACAGCTGCTGTGGGTGCAGAATGTCATACATTGGCAAGTGAATTAAACTAAAGTGGAGTGTTTCAACAAGCCAAGTGAGGTAATGAGACATGGAAACATCATTCATTGTTACTGATGAGGGCTTGCCACTCTCTGCTGATGTAGGATATATTTTAAATGTAGGTTAAATAAGGACAAAGTCTGCTGTTGCTGCTGTGACTTTGCTTTTTTTATCGTCAGCATCAATGGGTCATCTTTTACTGTACATGATTTCATATGTTCATGTGGCTAAATCTTTAATATGTTTCAGCCTGTCTTGTGTTGAATTTTGGCAATAACAATAGAAATATGACAACATTAAAGTCACGACATGGTTAATTTATCTTCACAGAGGTAGTTAACCAGCAGCCCTGGCTTTATTTTGAGCTAATATTTCAATCTACCTGTAAATACTTCCACCTTCTTAAAGATACTGATAACTTTCAGTTTTCACAAAACTGGAGGCATTACAATTATGTAGACTGCCAAACAATACAAATACAATTACATCACTATTATTAATATTATTTTATGTCTTGCATTTACTTTAGTTATCTGACTTTGTCATGCAAACGATTACTTATATCTACTGTATACACAGTCTTAAAGGTGCAGTTTGCAGCTGGTTCCAAATCAAAATGTTTTAAAACAAAAATATAAGAACACCACTAACAAATGTTATATAGTCGACTGCAAAGTGCGCTTTTAATGTGAAGCGTCTTGGACACATATTTGTTTTAATCAAGTATATGTAACCATAGAATGTTGTAGGCAGTTGCTTGCATCTTATTTGCCAAGTATTGATAACAATTTCCTGATTATTTCATTTAAATAATAAAACAAAGCTTTTTGATAGGGCTGTTAAAATGAACATGGAAATCCAATGATCATTTAAATAACCTTTTAAATGCAATTGACCATTTTCCTAAGCACAGAATATGGTTCCAAAGCCAACTTGATCAAGATGAATGGCTGGAAACATATCAGCACTCTCAATGGAAAATTGGAATAAAAAATAAAAACAAGCCAAAACAAATGTATTGACAAAAAGTAACACGTTTGATTTTCACCAAAGCACTTCCATCTTTAAGTAGCAGATCAACGCAGAGGGATTTAGGGATACTGCAAGTATTTTTTTTTGCACCAAACCACCTTCATAGAATGTCTGGGTGTCAGGAAGTCTACTTCTGACACACTGATTGATGCATTCACTCCCCAAAACACCAACAACTTCAGACCAATAAATATCAGAGGACACGCTTAACAAAGGTTTTGCAAGTTGAATTTCAAAAATAAATTGGGCAAGGCACCATCAAGAAGCACAATAATGACAAAGGAGAAAACAAAATGATTGAATACTGAATAGGTATTAATCATAATTCATCAAAATAATGTACGCCTCTGTTATGATTAATCTGAATTAAAATATGTGTCATTTTGCAGCCCTAATTTATGCCCAGAAATCACAATGGATATGAAATTGAAAACGTGTTGGTTGTGAATGTGTTGTTCTTGCAACTTTAAAGCTTTCAGCTTTGAGGAAAACAGGTTAGAAGTTGACAAAAATGCTGAACTCTCTTTGACTCTCATTCAAAACTGACAAAGAGAAATGTACTCTGATTATAAACATATATCCCCTTGTTGGCTTGATAAGCAACAACATTTTCAACCCACTAATGAAATGTTGCTTCAAGTCAACAACAGGAACTCAACAAAATATTTTTGAAATGGCAGACAGTGGACCCTCCAAGCTCAAATATTGCAGGGGTTGACTATCTTGAGAAGTATTTTGGCGCATAATACGGTTTAATAATCAAACAAGAATCAATAATCCAAACAAAACTATTTTAGCTGGGACAAAACTGATTTTAATTATTCCCAGTCCTTATTTTGTGTTTTTGTGGTCACAGTTTTACAGTTTCAGAACTGTATGATGATGAGCCAAAGACCACAATAATGACACTGACTGGCTAGAAAGGCACTTTCTAACAAAAGTGCTACTAATCAGAGGTAAGCTTCAGTACACATTTTATTGTTTTACTATTAAGTATTACAAATAATTTGTATAGCTTCTTTTTGTTGCCTTCAATGTGTGTGAGGAATGCATACAATAATAAAGTCAGACTATTCACATTTAGTTTGTTTTATTGTTTTTGTTAGCACTCAGTTTTGTTTTTTTCCCAGTTAGCACACAACACACAAACCACCTGTCAATGATTGTATTTGACTTCTGAGGGTCTACTGAGAATGTTTTGTAAGTGCTCTAAGGTTTGCAATTCCAACTGATTTCCTCACTGCTCATCAGTGATCACTTTGTGCGGACGGCACACTGCCATTCTTCTATACACTATTTGATTTAATCCTCAAACATTGTCTTGTCCATGCTTCGTCCTTATGTTTTTGTTTTTTTGTTTTGCATACGCATTGTTCTTCAAGTCTGTTGAAAGAACACTTCCCGCTGTTTTAAGGTCCACGTCAATGCCCTTCTGTCTGCTCAAATGGTGTTCTGAACGTACAGCCCTCTGACAATGTAGCGCGGGTTTGGGTGGACAAGAACATGTTGAGTTTCAGTGCATGCAAATCAAGAGAAACCCTTTTGCAAGTTTCTAACTGTGTCGGACAAGGATGGAAGATATATCATAATCAGTACAAATGATAACAATTGTCATTAGACATGGTAATATTTAAACCTCATTTTCTGTGCACCATCATCTGTGCTGTGCTGTTACGTTTTAGCATCTCACTGCTTTTATGTTTGTTTTGTGATTCTGTCCACTGTTCCATAAATAAGGTCTAGTCAATATGGCAGTAAGTGATGCAGCTTCTCGCCTTGCTATCATTGTCCGTGAGTCTCTGCATGCATTTCCCTGCCTGCTGACTTCTCTTTCCTACTTTCTTTGGCTCATCTTCTCCGGTTTGCTTTTGAGTTTTGTATGGTTCTGTTTTGTTTTCTGATATTTTTGGGGTTTGCAGAGCTGAGGTTGTGTGACTTGTCCGTGTGTTACTGGACGGCATATATGTCAATCGCCACGACTGACACATTCCACAGCACTAATGAACGTCCTGGTTCAGCGTACGCGAGGAACGTAATATACAGCAGATCCTCTTCAAAGTGGACATTACCGCTGACCCTGTCTGTCTCTTTCCTTTTTTTGACCACAACTTTCTGTGCTGGCAGAGCTTCTCAGAATTGAATTTATGGGTATGGAAAATTATTATTTATTTTGCTGTGCTTTAAGAGTTTGCCAAGATTGTGTTACAGTCACACATTATTGTGCCACCTTCTTTTAAAAACCAACAAACCTGTCCCCTTTTTCACCCGCCCACTAACCTGATTTGAAGACATGCAACCTCCCTCCCCCTTCTCTGCATGCACTCTTCTTACAGACTAACTTGGTTAAGGAGCAAGAGAAATGCTTTCAAGCTAGAAAGGGCAGATACAACAATACAAGGAAGGTGTAAAGGGCCTAGTGTTAAGATGAACTGGAGGGGGTGGTGGAAAGCACTAATCGACATATGGGAATATCAAGATATATTTTTGCAAAGTGTTGCCGAAAGCTAGACAAGGTCCTTACGTGCTTTGCCTTTGCCCATGTCAGAGTTAAGACAAACAGTGGGCTGGTCTTAAATCACAAATGCTGTTGGCTCTGCTCGGAGCTTGCCTTGCAGATTCCCTTACAGTTTTACGTATATCAGCACCATGTGACTTACACACAACTAAAGCCAAGATTCTCATAGGCTGATAACTGAAAATAAACATTTAAATAAAAAGTTTCTTGGATTAGCCTCTTTCCAGATTACTGTTATCCTCTTAACTTCTCTCTTGAAACAGTCCTTCCAGGATTTTTCAGGATTTTTTTGCGATCGTTGAGGGCTAAAATGCTTGAACTCGCAGCAGCTTTTTCAAAAAAGTTGCGGCAAAAGTTGGCATGTGTTAACTTGTGTCAACTTGTGATATTATGAATTTGTTATCAATGTTTTCAGTAGGAATGTATACTGTGCACCGGTATTTTTTGGTACTGGTTCCTAAATGGGTTGGTCCAGGAAGACCGCTAAGATTCTGGACTAATGACACTGCTATCGGTATTTGTTTTCATCCAATTGACTGTCGTAATAATGACATGGTGTCACATTCAGTTCAAGTGCTGCTGCTACGCACGGGTAGATGATAATCATCTTGAAATAATCACAAATAAGGAAGCAACACCACACACAAGTTTGAAACGCAACATTATGTCCTCCTAGTCCCAGAAGTTAGAGTTGCGAATAAGAGTTAGTGTCAGTTTGAAGTGAACGTCACTCAACTCATGACTGCCACCAAGGCACACTTCAGCAACCCGACCGTCTTCTAAGTGATCCAGTAATCCACAGGTCAATATTAATCCACTCCGAAAAGTGAACATTCAAATAATCTCTGGGTCTTTTTATTTGTATAAAACACACACGACACACACACATATAGATCAGTCGCTGTCAACACTGGCTTCTGGTACGTCACTCAAATACGTTTGTGTGCAATATAAACACAAATAATTCCTATTGTTACAAAATACACACCCACTTAATATTCTAATTGATGGTATTGATTTAGCTTTTCTGTACACATTTGATATGACATATCATGAAAGAGGTCTGTGAATGAACATGAATACCATACATTAATATTATAATAATATTATTCCTTTATTAGTTATTACTTTATGTATTTATAATTTTAAATGTTATTATAGGGACAAGCAGTAGAACATGGATGGATGGATATACTGAGTGTAATTGTAATTAATAGAAACACGGTGATGGATCTGTGTGGTCTTTACAAGATGATGATATAACTGCATTAAGCCTTGCACATGCACACATAGTTGACTTGTTTAGACCTAAAAAACAGGTGTAGTTAAAATAATTCCCTGCTGTGAAATGTTACATCATGATATTGCTGGTGCCCAACCTCTTGTGCTAATCAAAATGAATATAAAAAAAAAAAAAAATCACATAATTTTTTATACACAAATTACAAATAGAACCAATAAAAATACTGATAAATACTAGTATCGATAAGGAATACTGATATTGTTATCATTAGTGATACAATTCGAACAATATACATTTCCAGTTTTCAGTGTTCCTTGTGACCTTAACCCAAAAAAAAAGGAAAAAAAATGCTGTATTGTTATTTTGCTCATTTTACACTACACATAATTAAAAATGTACACAAAATGGTAGTAAACGCACATACTCAGAGCTCTTTGTCAAATTACTGTAGTATTTGAATTAATTATAACTGATACTATTTATAATTAAATTATAGAAAGAAACACCACCAAAGGCTCCTTTATTGTCCACTGTCGTCCACATGCTGCAGATATTCTGCGTGTATGTTTTATGGTTGAAAAATATTGATAAATCTTAAACAATAATTACGTTAAGAGCATTTGTGAACTGTTAGGAGAGATCTATTGCGGTAGTTGATGTTGGTAAATGACAGAGGATGAGAGATTGTCATCACACTTCAAAATATCTGTTATTTATATGTTGCTTCTTTGCTAGTTCGTCATTACAAAAGAGAATATTTTCTTGATTGACTTACACCAGTAAAAAAAGGTTAGATGCATACAGAAAAACATGTAAACTCAGAAATGACGGCGTTGTGTTAAACCTTTATATACAACATTACCCAGTCGGGTTAGCGCTGCAGAGGGGATCTGGAAATAGATGCGCAATGACGACAGTTGTGCCATTTGAGCAATAAAGAATTGATATATTGTTACATGTTGTTGTTCCTACTACACAAGAAACATACGTACATTTTGATCAGACAGTTGATGTGCGTGTTTAAGAGTCCTTCAGAGACACATTTGAGCAGTATATTTCAATGGAATTGGTTGAATTTGCATGAATTGACAAGATCGTGACATTCCGAAATCCTAGAGGGACTGTTACATGCTAATTAATAGTCATACAGTTTTCACTTATTTTGATCAAGTGCATGTGTTGTTTTGCACTAATTAAGTTGAGGCATACCAACTGAAATACCCACCAGTTGGTTAATTGGCCTTACCACCCAGTCAGTGCCATTGGCTTGTTGTAACTCTCCCAAAAATAATTGGATTTATATCCTTAATCAACTCTAAATCTGATAAAACACATATTGGACTAGTCAAAATGTATACTGGCACATCTCAGATTATTATTTTATTTTTTGTACATTATTCCTAAATTGAAAATAACTCATTTAGTAACAGAATTCAAGTTAACAGAGTGAGTTTTAGCATATAATTAGGAAATGCATAATAATAATGCATATAACCATATAGCATGAATGCCAATAACATTTTGACACTGAGTACATTGGAGTATTTTTTTCATTTTATTTTAAAGATAAGTACATATCATAAACAAATAATTTCAGTAACAGGACTGTGCTGAAATTTTAACCCTGCGTGTAGTTATCATTGACATTATAACAAATAAACAAAAACATAACTATGAACTTACTTTTGTTCTTCCCATGGCCTAAAACCTGCTCAGTGGTCTTGTGGTTAGAGTGTCAGCCCTGAGATTGGTAAGTCGTGAGTTCAAACCCCGGCCGAGTCCTACCAAAGACTATAAAAATGGGACTCAGCATCAAGGGTTGGAATTGGGGGTTAAATCACCAAAAATAATTCCCGGACGCGGCCACCGCTGCTGCTCACTGCTCCCCTCACCTCCCAGGGAGTGAACAAGGGGATGGGTCAAATGCAGAGGACACATTTCACCACACCTAGTGTGTGTGTGACAATCATTGATACTTTTAATTTAAAAAGGATGACTGACCCAACTTCCTGTGGACCATGTGACATTTTTTTCAAGTGGTAATGTGTTAAGGTAGCAGGAATGTGTGAAAACAAGGGACAAAACTAAAGTGTGATTAGTTTTTTTTAAGAAAATTCACTTAAAGTATAGTTAGGATAAAGTGTAACACAAATATTTAAAAAATAATATTACTGGTGGATTTAAATGAATATATTTCATGGTAAAGTCCAATTTTAGGAAGAGGCGATAGGCAATAAATAATTTTTTTCAAGTGTTTTAAACTGTGTGATTATATATGCATTTAAATCAATGTGCAGGACACTTTCCTTGCCAAAACAAAAAAAAAGTGTACAGTACAGGTAACGGTATTGTGCATTGCAACATTTTAATTCCTGATAAAACAAATGGCACTGATTTGCTGGAATGGCCTTCTTGACTTCTTCAAATCTACACTTGAGGACATGACCGACAAGCTTTCTCAATCCAGTTTAAGTTGATGAAGGCACTTCTGTTTCTGGGGACCACTTCTATCCTCCTGTTCCCCTCTCAACCCTGTCCCTCTCCTACTCCATCATTTCCTCCTTATGCTCCTTATCTCGTTGTTTTTATCCCTTTTACCCTTCTTTTTTCCCTCCTGTTGTCTTAGTTGTTCTCTTCGTCATTGTGTTGTTGCACTTGCCTTTCACGGATCTCAGTGTTACCCCACACTAGTCCAATTTGAATACAAGCTAGATCACCAGCAATCACCACAATTGGGTACTTTCATACAGCATCACCTCAGGCTATAGAGCTTGACTATAATAATCCATCACAGATGAAAATTATCAACATATGTTCTTTTTTATAGTCTCATTATATGTGTGAAGTGACCACATTTAATTTAACGCTTTCTTCTTTGCGAACTATTGACCTTCATTCTCAACGGATGTTAAAGACGGGCCGTTCTCATTCTTTCTGGCTGCAATTTTGATCTAATAATCCTCAATACTTTAGTGCTCACTTCACTCGGATCACATATTCCTCTGTCACCATTTCAGAGTAAACAGGAAATCTTCACATTGATGGTAAAGTTTTGTGGCAAGCTCAATTGAGTTCAAAATGATTGCATGTTTGTGGTGTGAAATGTTTGAATTAAATGCATTTAACAAGAAGCTGACGTCCACCAACTGCAATCATTTCATAAAACAATCAGTGTGTTTGAGTGAAAACAAGTGGTTGATTGTCACAGTGTAACCATAATACTCCCGTTTAATCAAACAACATTTATAGACTAGAATTTGCAGACAAAAACTGTATACTTACATATTAATTATGTCTTAATAACTATAATAATACAGTAACATACATGTAGTATAGCAAAGACTTTCAATTGTCCTATTGTGGTGTAAACAAATACTTCATTTTATGAATTTTCTCAATTTTTTCATTCATGCACGCTTGTGTTTAGATGTTTGTTCACTCTCAAGGGTTTGTAGATGTTGTATTCTGAGATAGAATCATTGTATAACGTTAGTACATCTTAAACAAATAGACACGTAAGAATTGAGCTTATGGTACAATTAAGCAAGTTACATTTTGATCATTAACATGTATTTGTTGAGGATAGTTAGACAAATTAATCATTAAAAGGCATGAGGGCAGCAGGAAAATCATACAAAGAAGATCAAGTTCTTGGAATAACATATTTTAAGTACAGTACAGATTATACACACAAAAACTATAAAATACATATAAGTAAGTCATGCTCATGCTGTATATGTGTGTGCGTGTGCTGTGCATATTGTGTGTGTCTGTGTTTTGTTTTTTTATGTCTGCAACGTGTGGATGCGTATTTGCATGTGTATGTTTCCTTTTACAGAGGCAGAGGAGCTCTACCAAAGGCGGGTGCTGACGATCACGGGCATCTGCGTGGCCTTGTTGGTGGTTGGCATCGTTTGTGTGGTGGCCTACTGCAAAACCAAGTATGTGCCTTTTAAGGAAATACAAACTAATAACGAGTGGTGAATTACATTTACATAGCGCTTTTTTTCTCTCGAGACTGAAAGGGCTTTACATAGTGAAACCCGTTATCTACATATTTAAGCTACATTTAAACCAGTGTGAGTGGCACTTGGAGCTGGCTAAAGTGGAGATAGAATCTGAAACACTGAAGTTGCTGGCACAGACACTCTACCAACTTAGCCACGCCTCCCCGATAATAATAATACATAGTCACTTTGGCTCATGAGTAAGCCGTTCCAAAAAGTCAGACGAAAACCAAATAAGAAGTAATTTAAATCAGTCTCCAATGTGTGAGATTCTTTGTTTGGTCACTCGATTTCACAAAACAATTCACAACATGTTGCTGCTTTTATTGTAAAGCATTGTTTGGCTTTGTAATAACTGAAATGCTATACTAAAACTGGGGCAAAATGTGTGCCCAAAAGTGGAATGCATGGAAACCAAAGTTTGACTGTCAGCAATTCTGACAAGGGGTGATAGCTTGCTTTGATTACATATGAAACAAGATATTTCATAATTAGCAATGCACAAACATCAGCATGTCCCAAATGATAATACCAAATATTACTACAGTGGGATTAAATACTTCAAACATCAGCACAGTATAAGATTAAATGTGCATATTTACTTGTATTATGATAGCTTCATGCATACATTTGGGTCCAGGTATTAATCGTTCTTCTAAAAATCTATTTCTATAAACCTATGTTTTTTTTTTGTAAAATTGCTGTATTGCATACAATGGCATGAATGTAAAGTGGCTGACAGGGGCAGCAATGTCCAAATGCTCCAAACGCAAAAATTACTAAAATTACAGCGCAGGCAGCCAACATCCATCGCAGCCAGAAACGGTGGAGATCAGTGTCAGAGTGCCACACTGACGGGGTATAGCGGGGAAGGCGTGCGATGTGGATTGTCAGTAGATGCGTGTGTGTCTATAAGCCTCGCTTCGTCTGCCATTAGTCTTTGTAACACAGCAGGTTACAATTGAGATGACCGTGATATTAGTCCACGCAAAGTCAACAACCAACAGGTGTCCATGAGAGAAGGGGGGAAGAATGTCAGAACGTCTTTCTGCACCGAACTCCCGGAAGAGTTCTTGGAGCAGGACCTTATTCGAAGGCCAGTGCAGGGGGCAAAATGCTGAATACGAGGTTTGGGTTCGGGCGAGTAGATACATTCCAATACTTGTCTACTTTAATTGTCCAATCCTGGCCCTCACATTGATCATCATTTTGCCTTTTAGAGTGAAAAGCTTCTCTGAATTGTTATCCAGTTTGCGATTCAATGGCCACTCTGTGCGTGCCTACAGGCCTGCCAGACCCATCAATCATGACGGGCAGCTTCTGGGTAGCTAGAACGCCTGCCGTCGTCTTCCGAATTTGTCGATACACCATGGAAACGCTTAATCCAATCAGCGTGGGAAGACTGGTGCACAGACAGTCACCACACGATCCTTGACAGAATCGGGTCAGGGTCCAGTGGCATGGAGTCCAAGATGACTGGGGACCCTTTTCTGCTGCAGCCTTCTTCCGCCATCGCAGCCGTTGTGGTAATTCTTAAATCTACCATCTTCCGCCTGCTCCGCCGTTGAGGTCTTCACCGTATCCCTGGCTAGGGGGCAGTCAGGTACTAGGCCTTTGCCAAGGGCCACCTGGGGTAACAGTAGTAAATGGGTTAACCTCCTAGTGCCCCAAGACCTCATAGAGGAGCTTCCACTGCTGGATGCACTTTAACGTCATGCACAGGACAATTGATATCTGTAAGGTCCGGAACCCTTCATTTCCTGGCTAACGTCTTTTTTCCGTTAGGTTGCAGCAATTGTTTCATGCAGGGTGTGTGTATTTGTCATTTCTCAGTATTTTGTCGTTTAATGGGTTTTATGGTGTTTGTGTTTTGTGTCATTTCTGTGTTTGTGTGTTTGGACGTTTGCCCCTGTCGGCCACCTTCAAATGGATCCCTTATAAAAGAGGCAATAATTTGTCCGAATTATTATTCATAAAGTGCAAATTAATGCTGACAGAGTCACTCAGGCAACATTCCAAAAGACAAATGTTTGTTGTAGAAAACTGGTTAATACTTCACCACATATCAAAGCAATTCTCAGAGACCATGCAAATGTAGTAAAAACTTCTGGGGTGATGCAGAGACCTCATTGATTGCCATATCGTTTAGAGCTCCATATTTATCCTCATACAGAATAAAAAAATCCAGTACTTCAAAAGATACTAATCTTAAAGGGGAACAGCAATTGTATTTATCACTCTCATTCCTTATGTGAAACAAGAACATATATGTTTTCTTATTTTTATGCATTTAAACTAGTAAATAAAGGTTAGCAAGAGTCAGCTAACAATAGAGGTAATAGGATTTGCTCTATTTTTTTGCTCTTATTTTTGAAGGAAAAGCACTGTACTTTTCAATGAAGATAACTTTAAACTAGTCTTAACTTTAAAGAAATACACTCTATATACATTGCTAATGTGGTAAATGACTATTCTAGCTGCAAATGTCTGGTTTTTGGTGCAATATCTACATAGGTGTATAGAGGCCCATTTCCAGAAACTATCACTCCAGTGTTCTAATGGTACAATGTGTTTGCCCATTGGCTCAGAAGGCTAATTGATGATTAGAAAACCCTTGTGCAATCATGTTCACACATCTGAAAACAGTTTAGCTCGTTACAGAAGCTACAGAACTGACCTTCCTTTGAGCAGATTGAGTTTCTGGAGCATCACATTTGTGGGGTCAATTAAACGCTCAAAATGGCCAGAAAAAGAGAACTTTCATCTGAAACTCGACAGTCTATTCTTGTTCTTAGAAATGAAGGCTATTCCACAAAATTGTTTGGGTGACCCCAAACTTTTGAACGGTAGTGTATATATATACATACAGTATATACATATATACTGTACATATACATATATACATAAATTTACAGGACTGTCTCAGAAAATTGGAATATTGTGATAATGTCCTTTATTTTCTGTAATGCAACTAAAAACATCGGAATGTCATACATTCTGGATTCATTACACATCAACTGAAATATTGCAAGCCTTTTATTATTTTAATATTGCTGATTATGGCATACATCTTAAGAAAACTCAAAAATCCCATCTCAAAAAATTAGAATATTTCCCCAGACCAAGTAAAAAATAAAGATTTATAACAGCAAAACAAAATCAAACATTTGAAAATGTCAATTAATGCACTCAGTACTTGGTTGGGAATCCTTTTGCACGGATTACTGCACCAATGCGGCGTAGCATGGAGGCAATCAGCCTGTGGCATTGCTGAGGTGTTATGGATGCCCAGGATGCTTCAATAGTGGTCTTTAGCTCATTTGCATTATTGGGTCTGGTGTCTTTCAGCTTCTTCTTCACAATACCCCACAAATTCTCTATGGGGTTCAGGTCAGTGGAGTTGGCAGGTCAATCGAGGACAGTAATGCCATGGTCAGTACACCAGTTACTGGTGGTTTTGGCACTGGTGGATCATGCTGGAAAATGAAATCATCATCTCCATAGAGCTTTTTAACAGATGGGAGCAAGTACAGTATTGCTAAGTGCTTAACAATAAACACAAACGACAAACAAAATAAAAACAATTCTGTACATTGTCTGCTCTCCCTGGAATGCAGGCTGATGGGCTTTTCATATATTCCTGTTTAGATGCAGAATTAATCATAATCCTCATGCAGGTAAAATAAAAATACATTCAAAAATAGTGGGCGCAAACGAGCGTCTGTTTGTGTATTTCTCGCGATAAGTTTGGTTTCAAAGTTGACAAAATTCTCCGTTTATCGCCACAACCTTCTACTGTAAAAGTTAGAGGCATGATCTGTGATCTAGAATTAACTATTCAACTCAAAGGCGATGCAGCAACTCACCGGCTCAGTATGTCAATAGCTTCCTAAACTAGTTAGCTCTATGTGTTTAATGCACCGCTATATGTAGTTCCTCGGCATTAGCGCTCATATGCACAATATTGTAAATCCTTGGTTAATATTCAGGTCACAACATGTAAATGGATTATATTGTTGGCGGTTTCCAATGTTATTTAGAGGGCTTTTAACGCGCAATAGATGACTTTCATTACTTTAGTTTCATTGATGGCCACCTCGTACTTGCCACATATTACAATTCAGAATGCATATAAAAAGAAAGACAAATGTGTTCTTGTCTTGCATAGGGATTGTTAATGATAGGCAAAATTCCAAACAAAACACAGTTCTCCTTTAAGATTGTACAACATTGCAAAATAAAAATGTAGGTACAGTCAGAATGGGTTAGAATAAAGGGATTATAATTAAAAAAAAGACTCCCTAACACTGTCATTTTTTTCCCCTTTAAGAGTAACATTTACATGGTACTGCACATGTTTATATGTGATATGTGGGTTATGCACAATGCAAAGTGATGTGACCTGTTTGATACACGTTGACTCAGATTTGTTTAGGTGCACGTCTCATAATACTGGACTGATGAAAACAATCCAAACTACATTTCCAGGGAATGGGAGGAATACACTATGCCACTATTTTGAGTTTAGGAAGAAGGAAGTGCCCCAGATTTCTTTTTGAACCCAACAACATGAGTCTGAATAGAAATGTCCTTCAGCATTCCCACATGTCAACATTTTCTCAAACCAATTATTGTTTCCATTTTATGACATTTGTAGGAAGCACAGGAAGAAGATGCAACATCACCTACATCAGAACCAGAATCAGTGTGTGGAGCAGCCCAACCGCATGCTGGCCAACGGCCCCAACCACCCTGGGCCTGGTCCCGAAGAAATTCCCATGGTTGATGTGAGTCCAAACAGTAGAAACACACAGCAAAGACAGGTACAGGTAATTCTCATGTTAGAATCAACTAACATATCTGCGACACTTCAGACAAAAACACATTCTATTCGACTCACTTGTTAGTTGAATAGAATTATTACTACTTTCATGCAGAGTTTGTAGGGATAAATCGGAAAATCATGACGATCATCTCAAGGGAAACCATAATTACACTATGTTAGAAGTAGTATTTTTTTAGCCCTTTGAGACACTTGTGATTTAGGGCTATATAAATAAACATTGATTGATTGATTGATGGTTTAGTCTGTAAGTTCCACACTGCATGGCACAATACTGCTAACGATTCATGCTCATTAACTGCTGAGTCTGGTTTGAGTTTGAGTTTGAGTTTGAGTTTATTTCGAACATGCAAGCATACAACATGATACATCACAATTTCCAGTTTCTCTTTTCAACATGTTCGAAAAGGAGTAGGAAGAAGCAGAGCTTATTTAATCCTACCCCTTTTCTTTACATAACAGTTGCTGAAACTTTTTTTATTCACTTCCTGTTCTCAATTTTTTCACAATAAACTCCATATGTAATCACAATAAAAATAAATAAATAAATAATAGTAAGAATTTAATAATAATAATTGGTGAAGAAAGTCATATTTCATATGATGAGATAAGTAAGATTACTTTAAGAATGGATGAATGAATGGATGAAATAAATTGAAAATGTTTGTCATGGTTCTTCTTCTTTGTACTTTGTAAACACTTTAAGTTTGAAGAGTTTCTTGAAGTGGATCCTATTAGTACATTGTTTGATTGCTTTGCTTAATCCATTCCATAATTTAATTCCACATACTGATATACTGAAGGTCTTAAGTGTTGTACGTGCGTACAAATGTTTTAAATTACATTTTTCTCTAAGATTATATTTCTCCTCTTTTGTTGAGAAGAATTGTTGTATATTCTTGGGTAGCAGGTTGTAGTTTGCTTTGTGCATAATTTTAGCTGTTTGCAAATTCACTATGTCGTGGAATTTCAGTATCTTTGATTCAATAAATAAAGGATTTGTATGTTCTCTATATCCAACATTATGTATTATTCTAACTGATCTTTTTTGTAACACCGTTAATGAATGAAGTGTACTTTTGTAATTATTTCCCCATATTTCTACACAGTAGCTCAGATATGGTAACACTAGTGAGCAGTATAGACTATGAAGTGATTTTTTGTCTAGAACATGTTTTGCTTTATTCATTATTGACGTGCTTCTTGCTACTTTATGTTGTATATTTTTTACGTGAGATTTCCAGTTCAATTTATCAATGTTCAATGGTAGAAAACAAAATCTTCCATTGAAGACATGTTGAGGTCACACAAACTTGCAAAATAAGCTTTCTTTAGTGCAACACAATGAACTAAACATATTGAATGTAAAAAAGGGTCAAGGTTCAACTTCATACAGCATTAAGTATTTGAATATTAAGAAGTCTTATATTATGCAAAATAGGAATCAAGCCCAAATATATTTTTCTGATGACTATAATAACTACCGTATGGACAATAACATGCAACACATTCCCATTATCTTTAGACTGTCTAAATGCGTACATTTATCTACTTATTTCATATATTAGTATGTTTTTTGTACAATTAATATGACTTTACTATTAAATATTGAGTGTAATGTTGACTGAAAAGAACTGAGTGTTTAAAAAGTTACTGTTTTTGCTGCCTGTAAATGGAAACACTGTAAGGCGAGGCAGGTTTGTTTATTGAGTACAAATGGTATGGAAGGCAATTCAAAGTGCTTTACAGATGCATACAATGTATAAAAGGCAAGTAAGATCACAAATAAAAAACAAAAACAGTTGTAAAAATAATAATGAATTAATTGAATTAAAATCAAAGAGTGTATATAAAACACTTTAGTTGTCATATACACAGTTAAATAAAAGTGTTTTCAGCCTGGATCTGAACATTGCCAAAGTTGAGGTTGAGTTGAAGTCAAAGCCTTTGGAAGACTGTTCGAGATTATAGAAGCATGAAACTGAAACATAGCCTTACCCTGTTTAGTCCTGACTCTGGGCACCAGGAAGTTCTGGGAGCACAATATGGTTCATATGGCTCTAAAATGTCAAGAGATGTAATATGGCGCCAGACCATGAAAAGACGTGTACACAAGCAGAGCTATTTTAAAGACATGTCTGAGTGACAGGAAGACAATGCAGCAACTTTAGAAATTGATTAATATGGTTAGATATCTTTGTTCTAGTCAGGACTCGAGCAGCAGAATTCTGGATGTACTACAGGTGCTTTGCAGCTCCTCTAGAGAACTCTGTGAGAAGGGCCATTACAGTAGGCTAGCCTGCTAGAGACACATGCTTGGATTAGTCTCTCTAAGTCTACAGTTAAGACACTTTCTTGACAGAACTCCTTAATATACTGTATAGCATAGTTGATGGATTTTGACTATATGTTTGCAAACTTATTGTAAAATGTGTTTAACGTTTGTTTTTTTAGTACATCTCCAAGAGTGTCCCTACCACAGAGTGTGTCATCAGCCATGGAGCTGAAGGTGCCGGCAACTACGCAGGCAGCCGAATGTCTACTCGCTCGCATCACTCTACCACTGCCTCGCATGCATCAAGGTAGCTTTCAAACACACTGTTGTTTTTTTGCCCTTCTGTCATTTTAGTATTTATAATATTAAAAGGACATCGGTCGTTGTTAGTATGCAATATTGGACAGACGACACATTTGGTGGAACTGTACCAGACAACATTATGAGTTCATGGCCAATCATCATCAATGTTGGTCACAGTGCATTACTTACATACTCAGCAACAGAACAGACAAGAGTTGAATGATGGCCAAACATTAATGTGAAAGAAGAAAGACAACTCATCTACAGGCCTTGGCCATATACTGTATGTCAAGGTCTATATGTAGCTTGTGCAGTTTGTGCTCTATGTTAAGCAATTACTATATTTACATTAACATTCATGTTATCAGTAATATAATGGACCTGGATCTACATCAACCGTGCCACATGACTACATATGTTTTGTGGAACACAAGTAAACAATAATTGTGTTTGATAAGATGTAATTCCTGTAAAGGTCTTGCAATATTATAAGGTTAAAGTGGGGACCTATGATACATTTAGTTTTTTCTGACTCATAGGATAGGATAAGATTTTTATTCATCCTAAAATGGAAATGATGTGGTCGGAGTCGTTTGAAAAAATCCATAAAAACAACTTACATTAACTAACATAAAGAAGGACATGAGAGCACAGAGCTGCTGCAACCTGCTGCCACTTCAGCGGCAACACTTTTACTTACATCAATAAAAGTAAAATGCAATGAAAAAGTGATAATGAGTAATAAATAGTACATATTATAAATGTTGTTACAATGTTGTGTGAAACTGTGCCGAAGCATCGTATCATAAAGTTCATGCATTTTTGCGTGAGCTTGAACATAGTTTTGAGTGCCTCTGTTTTGCGGGGGTTTGCACCTGGCTACATTGCGACGTCAATGCAAGGTGAACGTTTTTATTTTGACATTAAAGGCCTACTGAAATTATTTTTTTAAATTTAAACGGGGATAGCAGATCCATTCTATATGTCATACTTGATCATTTCGCGATATTGCAATATTTTTGCTGAAAGGATTTAGTATAGAACAGGGGTCGGCAACCCGCGGCTCCGGAGCCGCATGCGGCTCTTTGACCACTCTGATGCGGCTCAGCTGCACGACCCTCCCGATTTTCCCAGGAGACTGCCTCTCCTAGAAATCTCCCAGGGCAAATATTATCCTATTTTCACTCTAATTACTTAATCAAGGGCATGCCCTAATGGCACTGCATTAATTGTCCTCTATAGCATTTACAAACAGCGTGCCAGCCCGGCAACATGTTATATGTTGCTTTTACTTGCACACGTAGGCGACAGCAAGGCATACTTGGTCAACAGCCACACAGCTTACACTGACGGTGACCGTATAAAACAACTTTAACACTGTTACGTTACAAATATGCGCCACACTGTGAACCCTCACCAAAAAAGAATGACAAAGACATTTCTGGAGAACGTCCGCACCGTAACACAACACAACAAATACCCAGAATCCCATGCAGCCCTAACGCTTCCGGTCTACATTATACACCCCCGCTACCACCAAACCCCCCCACACATCACCCCCCCCCCCCCCCCCCCTCTCCGTGCGTCGGTTGAGCGGAAGAGTTAGGGCTGCATGGGATTCTGGGTATTTGTTGTGTTGTGTTTATGTTGTGTTACAGTGCAGATGTTCTCCAGAAATGTGTTTGTCATTCTTTTTTGGTGTGGGTTCAAAGTGTGGCGCATATTTGTAACGTAACAGTGTTAAAGTTGTTTTTGTACGACTACCGTCAGTGTAAGCTGTGTGGCTGTTGAACAAGTATGCCTTGCTGTCACTTAAGTGCATTCAACATGTGGCCAAGCAGGTACACTGTTTGGGCAGGCTGTAGAGGGTGCTAAAAGCAGTGCCAGTACGCCCTGAAATTTGGGAGTCTCCCGGAAAATTGAGAGGGTTGGCAAGAAAGACGCTATAAAGCGCCATTAAATTTCATTATTAAGATGCGTGCCGGTGCGTGTGTCAGAGACCCCTGGTTAACATAGCGCAAAGCAATTTAAGCTTTGTATGTGGTGTTTTTCATTTTAAACCTACAAAATTTTTTGTGGCTCCCATTGTTTTCTTTAATTTGTGAAACTTTCCAAAATGGCTCTTTGAGTGGTAAAGGTTGCCGACCCCTGGTATAGAACAACGACGATAAAGTTCGCAACTTTTGGTCTCCGATAAAAAAAAGCCTTGCCCCTACCGGAAGTAGCGTGACAACACCGGAGGAAGGACTGCTCATATTTTCCTATTGTTTACACCAGCAGCGAGAGAGATTTGGACCGAGAAAGCGACGATTACCCCATTAATTTGAGCGAGGATGAAAGATTCGTGGATGAGGAACGTTAGAGTGAAGGACTAGAATACAGTGCAAGACATATCTTTTTTCGCTCTGACCGTAACTTAGGTACAAGCTGGCTCATTGGATTCCACACTCTCTCCTTTTTCTATTGTGGATCACGGATTTGTATTTCAAACCACCTCGGATACTATATCCTCTTGAAAATGAAAGTCGAGAATGCGAAATGGACATTCACAGTGACTTTTATCTCCACGACAATACATCGACGAAACACTTTAGCTACGGAGCTGATTGATTGATTGATTGAGACTTTTATTAGTAGGTTGCACAGTGAAGTACATATTCCGTACAATTGACCACTAAATGGTAACACCCGAATAAGTTTTTCAACTTGTTTAATTCGGGGTCCACTTAAATTGATTCATGATACAGATATATACTATCATATATACTATCATCATAATACAGTCATCACACAAGATAATCACATTGAATTATTTACATTATTTACAATCAGGGGTGTGGAGAGGGGGGGGGGTATGGACATCAAGTAGTGGACAGAGAGAGAGAGAGAGAGAGAGAGAGAGAGAGAGAGAGAGAGAGAGAGAGAGAGAGAGAGAGAGAGAGAGAGAGAGAGAGAGAGAGAGAGATCAGAAGGCATAAGAAAAATGATCTGCATTTGATTGTTTACATTTGATTATTAGCAATCCGGGGAGGGTGTTAGTTTAGGGTTGTAGCTGCCTGGAGGTGAACTTTTATTGCGGTTTTGAAGGAGGATAGAGATGCCCTTTCTTTTATACCTGTTGGGAGCGCATTCCACATTGATGTGGCATAGAAAGAGAATGAGTTAAGACCTTTGTTAGTTCGGAATCTGGGTTTAACGTGGTTAGTGGAGCTCCCCCTGGTGTTGTGGTTATGGCGGTCATTTACGTTAAGGAAGTAGTTTGACATGTACTTCGGTATCAGGGAGGTGTAGCGGATTTTATAGACTAGGCTCAGTGCAAGTTGTTTAACTCTGTCCTCCACCTTGAGCCAGCCCAATTTAGAGAAGTGGGTTAGCTAACATGATAGCATCGTGCTTAACTGCACATAGAAACAAAATAAATAAATCCCTGACTGGAAGGACAGACAGAAGATCAACAATACTATTAAACCATGGACATGTAAATACACGGTTAATGCTTTCCAGCCTGGCGAAGGTTAACAATGCTGTGGCTAACGACGCCATTGAAGCTAAATTAGCCACGGAGCTAACGTGATAGCATCGGGCTCAAATGCAGATAGAAACAAAATACATAAACCCCTGACTGGAAGGATAGACAGGAAATCAACAATACTATTAAACCATGAACATGTAAATACATGGTTAATGCTTTCCAGCTTGGCGAAGCTTAAAAATGCTGTTGCTAACGACGCCATTGAAGCTAACTTAGTAACGGGACCTCACAGAGCTATGATAAAAACATTAGCGCTCCACCTACGCCAGCCAGCCCTCATCTGCTCATCAACACCCGTGTTCACCTGCATTCAAGCGATCGACGGAAGGACGAAGGACTTCACCACGATCATCCGTGCGGTCGGTGGCTAGCGTCGGCTAACGCGTCTGCTATCCGAGTCAAAGTCTTCCTGGTTGTGTTGCTGTAGCACCGATCCCACCTACAACTTTCTGCTTTGCAGTCTTCATTGTTCATTAAACAAATTGCAAAAGATTCACCAACACAGATGTCCAGAATACTGTGGAATTATGTGATGAAAACAGAGCTATTTTGTATTGTATTCAATGGGGTACCGATACTTCTGTTTCACTGGTTACGTCACACGCAGACGTCATCATCCAAAGACGTTTTCAACCGGAAGTTTAGCGGGAAATTTAAAATTGCACTTTATAAGTTAACCCGGCCGTATTGGCATGTGTTGCAATGTTAAGATTTCATCATTGATGTATAAACTATCAGACTGTGTGGTCGGTAGTAGTGGGTTTCAGTAGGCCTTTAAGATAATCTCAAAGCCAGAGAGGGAGGAACTGGAAACATAGCATCAAAACATAAATTTAAACAATGTACATATTCAAAATATAAAAATACAATACTCTTACAGAGAGTGAAGAATGATTTAATTCGCTATTGGACAACGCCTCCACAAATGTATTGCAGGCAGACTCAAAAAACAGGCTAATGAAAGTGACGGTGGAGCAACATTTATACAAAATGGATGCCAAAGCATATCTAATATACATCATCCAGACCACAAAGAAGTGGTTTGAATGTAGATAATTTTGATCATAGGTTCCTTTTAAAGAAATGTCAGTTTGGTTACCTCTCTGTGTCTATTGCGCCACTAAAAGTAGCTCCTCGACATTAGCAAAAATAATAGCAATATTGCTAATATTTGGTTAGTATTCAGGTCACGAGATGTAAATGATGTATTTTTGGCGGGTTTTGGATGGTTTTTTTTAAGGCTTTATAGGCGTAATAGAATAGCTTAATTGTTAGCCGACTTGTATTTGTCATATGGATAAAAATGCATAAAAAACAGAAACAAAAAAATACTTATGTTTTCTTGTCTTACATAGACGTAACTACGCCCTTTCGTCATTACCATAACTATACCATAATTATAGCATTTTGGCTAGCTAATGTTGGCTATTATTGAATGTGTATTCAATCAAAAGCTTTTGTTTATGTGAATGATAGGTCTAAACACCAGACAAAATCTTCAGACCAACAAACCATTTTTATTTACTATAATTAGCAGTTTTGAAAAATATAGACATTTCAAAAATATATATGTTCAGTTAAACCAGGGGTGCCCAACTACGGCCCGCGGGCCAGATCATGCTGGTCGAGCAAATCATATTTGTGGCCGAGTGCAGTAATTCCCAACCACTGTGTGGCAATATAAGTGTATCGGGAGAGAGCATTAGATTATTACATTTCACTTATTTGGTCTGAAAATTATTATTTTTTTATTACAAGTAATGTAGTGACATATAGTGACGGGCAGAACAATAAAACACTCTTCCACGAGAACGCAGATAGAACATAATTAACCTACGTATCGTCCTGTTGCCATTCAAACATACAGAACAAGCCATGGCCTGCTTTGTGGTGTAGTGCGAGATTTTTCAAATGTACGATGTGTGCCTTAGCTCAATTAAGGTTGGGAAACACATGCTGAGTGGTCAGCACGTTGTTCCTAAAATCAGTAGATTGAAGGTTCAGTTCGGTTTGAGCATATCTGTGTGAAGTTTATACGTCTCTCCCTGTGTGTATGAGTGTGTGTTTTCTCCACCTCACTCCCACATCCCAAAAACAATCATGTATAGAAAATGAATGATCTCTTCATGAGTATTGTTTACATTTTAATACGAACAGCATTTATTGGTGAATTATATTGGTAAACTCATGGGAGCCAAAAAACATATACCTACATACAACACATATGTTTTTCAGTATGAGCAAATACTGTATCTCTACTCCCTTAACATCAAGTCTTTTTCCACCTTTACTGTTCCTCTATCTCACGGTCCCCTGCCTCCCCGACGCTGCTGTAACCTTTTTAAACTAGTTCTGCTCTGACATCTGCAGACATGAGGAGCAGACGTGGAGCATGGAGAGAACAGACAGTATGAATTCTGACTGCCAGTCAGGTGGGCTGTCCAGCTCTGTTGGAACCAGTAAATGCAGCAGTCCAGCTTGTATGGCAAGGAGGGCGGCCCACTGGGGCTGTATGGAGGTATCCAGTCCAGGAATGCAGTACGGGGATTCCTACGACTCTTTAAGAGATTCACCTCACAGTGACAGGTAGCAAAGCTTTTTTGTCTTTTTTTGTCTTTTTTTTTGTCTGTCAACGTGGAGACCACAGAATACCCTATTAGTATTATTAGAAAACCCAACTCAATCTTCTAGAGATGTCAGTGCCAATGGTAAAGTTTTGTGCAGTGCTTTGACATTTGTTTGTTTTGCATTTTAAAATTTGCAGACGTGATTATTATTTTTTTAAATCTTTGCTTAATTTAGTATTATTTTGTCATTTAAGACATTATAAACACAACTTGTTCTCATTTTGAGCGTTTATTGGCTTGACTTTTTTCGTTCTCATCACACATGTTTAAAGCATGTAATTGTGTATTTATGAAAAAACATAATTACGATTTTAAAACAAATATTTAAATACATTACTAATAATCAATTTATTAAATCAAAACATATTTAATTAAAATATAAACTAATTTGTATTATTTATATTATTAACTCCGCCTGTTAACAAATTGTTTTTTCTACTGTCCATCCATTTTCTACCGCTTGTCCCTTTCGGGGTTGCGGGGGGTGCTGGAGCCTATCTCAGCTGTATTCGGGCGGAAGGCGGGGTACACCCTGGACAAGTCGCCACCTCATCACAGGGCCAACACAGATAGACAGACAACATTCACACTCACATTTACACACTAGGGCCAATTTAGTGTTGCCAATCAACCTATACTGCACGTTTCTATTTACCCCTGTAACTAAAACATTGGATACACTCCAAGACGGTAGAGGGAGCCTGAGGATAAGACACAACAATCATTCCGTACTGTCTCTTTAAGTTTGTGCTCCAATGACTCGTCACACAGGCACATTGGCTGTAATTTACATTCAGTCTTTGGTGACATCTAGTGGTGAAAATTGTGTACTGCGCTTGAGAGATAAGATACAATTAAATAAATGATAAATGGGTTATACGTGTATAGCGCTTTTCTACCTTCAAGGTACTCAAAGCGCTTTGACAGTATTTCCACATTCACCCATTCACACACACATTCACACACTGATGGCGGGAGCTGCCATGCAAGGCGCTAACCAGCAGCCATCAGGAGCAAGGGTGAAGTGTCTTGCCCAAGGACACAACGTACATGACTAGGATAGTAGAAGGTGGGAATTGAACCCCAGTAACCAGCAACCCTCCGATTGCTGGCACGGCCACTCTACCAACTTCGCCACGCCGCCCCACGAGGTTCTTTGTAATATTGGTTAATTTGGGAATTTATTTTTTAAATGGTTTTAATGGTTTTCTACACCACAATTAATCCATTTTTTATTATTATGCAACAACTTATTCTTCTTCTCCAGATTTTGACTTCCACATTTTTCATCCGATTCAAACCGTTACAGCTTCCAACTGTTCAGCCTATTCGACGAATCACAGGCTTTCCCTTAACAAATTTGGAAAATTCCCAGATTTCCCAGAATTCCAGGCTTTAGGGACATTTTTCCCATTCAAAATGAATTGGCCATTTTTCAAACTTTCATAATTTCAAAATTTTTCAACCAATTCACACCATTCCATCTTCAACACATTCCACCATTCTGAAATTCAAACTACCCTTTTTTGTAAGTTAAAAAAAATTCCAAGATTTTCCAGAATTCCTGGTTTTCCAAAGCCCTATTTCCACCTTTTTTCTGGCGACTACTCCGACCACAATTTTCAACCCACTCCGACCGTTCCTCCGTCAAAATATTCCTCTTAATTAAGACTAAAAACAAAATAGTTTTTTTGATCTGGAAAAAATCCCGGTTTTCCCGAAATTCCAGGAATTCCGTAACACCATTTCTCAATTCAACATGTTACTATCTCAACATTTCTCGACCGATTTGAAAAATTTCAACACCAACCATTTAAACTCATATAAACCATTTAAGTTTTTTACCATTTTAAAAAAAGTCCCACTTTTCCCGAAATTCTCAAATATTTGGGAAATTGCCATTTAAACCAATGGGACATTCTTCAAAGTTCCACAATTCCCACATTTTTCATCTGATTCAAACTCTTCCAACTTCAAAATATTCAGCCTGTTCAGGAATTGTGTGCTGTACTTCAACAATTCTAAAACAAATCCTGGATTTCAGTTCAACTTCAACATTGGAGCATTCAAATGCAATTCCTTCAGGAATTGCCTCATCTAGTTGTTATTTCAAATTTCCATTTAAAGTAAAGTGAAACTAAAAATGCAAAGTTTGATAACATAGCAAACACTACACTGGATCACTGAAGCCAAGATGCCCTTAAGAACACAGCAAACCAGTATTTTCTTTAAGATAGTATAACTTACAAATAAAAAATAAAAAGTTGACACTGTGATTGTGTGTTGCCCCCTCGCAGGTATGTGTCAGCACTGACCACACCAGCGCGCTTGTCTCCGGTGGAGTTCCACTACCCTCCGCTGCCACCCCAGGTTCCCACCTTCCACATCACCTCACCCAACACATGCCATGCCCTCTCATTGCCGCCTGCCGCCGCAGCCTACCACAGAGATGACGACCAGCCGCTGCTACGATGCCCTGATGTATGTAAACAAACATTGTGCTTACATGTTACAGAGTGGTGTTGTTTGCAACAATTGAACACAATGGTCGACTTACAGTTTGTTTGGAAAAAAAAAAAATCATACCGAACAAATCTTCAATAGCTGTACAGCCACTAATAATTGACAACAAAAGATGATCGATAGAAAAAGATTACTGTGACAACAGCGCCTACGTATCATGGGTTGCCAATGGGTCGTCCTGGCTAGCAGTCAGAGATGGCGTAGGCCAGGGGTGTCAAACTCATTTTAGATGGGGGGCCACATGGAGAAAAATCTTCTCCCAAGTGGGCCGGACTGGAAAAATCACGGCACAATAACTTAAAACTGAAGACAAATTCAGATTGTTTTCTTTGTTTAAAAATAGAACAAGCACATTCTGATATTGTACAAATCATAATGTTGTTGTTGTTTTTTTTACACTTACATATTCCGGTTACTAGTACTCTCTTTATTTGGCATTATTTATATTTTCTGAATACATTGTGTGATCATTTTCATCAGTCAACTCATTGGTGTTAAAATTACATCAAAATCCAATTACAGTATGTTATTTATGTAAATTGATAATTTTCCTCGACTGATATACTAACATCATGTGGTTTATTTTGTACTTATGTAGCATAATCTACAAATATACAAATAACTGCTATTGCGACATCTAGTGGACACATTTAGAACAGCTATTTTTTTGTTAAAACATTTCAGGTTAATTATTATACTTAGCAAACTCATCCCACGGGCCGGATAAAACCTGTTTGCGGGCCTGAGCCGGCCCTCGGGCCGTACGTTTGACACCCCTGGCGTAGGCGTTCTTTCAGGCCGTATCTAAATAATCCACACTGCTTGCCTGTTGTAACGATTTAGGATCATTTAGTGAACTTGTTGACTGTTAACAACAAGTGCTGCGGTACCCATCCTGCACCTACAGTATGTCACGTCATTATGTACACGTATGCTGTATTACTATTCCATACGTGTCATGCTTTATTACCATGTTTTTATAAATGATTACCAACTTAGGTGATTGCGGTGGGTTTTGTGTGAAAAAAAATCGGCCTATTTTTTAAAGAAAAAAATGAGCAGTGATATGATAAGAAAAAAAATAACATCTAAATATACAGTACAGGGCCACTAATGTAGTGTCACAAATAGGCAGACATCCACTGTATACTGTATCCCTGTTTCCACCAGTGTCACAGTACAGCAGTATTTAGAATACATTTTCTCATAAGAAATAACCTACTTAACCTACTTTTTTGTAGAAAATTATTATATTTATACACGCGAAAAACAAAATGGCATACATATAAATGACCAATGAAATGAATAATTTAACTATTAAAAGCACTTTTACCTTTACTGATGACGGCAAGTTGATGGGCAGAGAGGTAGAAGGGGAGGGACAAGCCATGTATTTTGCTACACGTTCTTTCTGTAATTCAGCATTTTTCCTAACCTTCTTTATCAAATTGCTGGCACTTGCAACTTTTTTTGGCCCCATGGTGACATATTTATTAAACTCATACTCAATACAAAATGAACAGACAGAGTCGCCAATGCGTGGGATTCTTTGTTTTGGCACTCAATTCTAATGCCGAAAACACTAGGACTAGTTTGTTAGTTTGTTATGAAAACCAGGGTATGCAGTATTTTTGGTGAAAATGTTCATCTAAAACCAAATCGTATGAAAAGTGCGGCCTACAAAGATAGAGGTACCACTGAATCTTCAATTCACCAGGGGGCCAGTGGACGCAGAGTCAGGGTGAGTCAGAATCACAAGACTAGGCTGGTTAACTACTTTTACCAGTAGCTATCGGGACGCTGCGTTAGGATAGTCCTTCAGTCATTATGAATGTAAAATTGTATATTTTGACACTATTTAGTGTCAAATACAGTACTGCTTGTTTAGAGGAAGTTGTTTTGGGTTGCCCAATGGGTTCTTGTTGTGCGGGAAATTTTGTGTTTACATTACCTTAATTTATTTACCTTTTGCTACGCAGTGTGCGGGGGCCGCAATTACAACCTGTGGTAAAAAATTATGGAATCACCATACTTTGACGATGTTCATTCAGTTGTTTAATTTTGTACAAAAAAAAACAGATAACAGACATGAGAAACGTGACAAGGAAGTCTCCTGAAAGTGAGTGGAGGGCCCCGCCTGCTCTACAATCATGCTCCCTGCGTTTTGTCTTGCAGGCATGACTGAATAAAGCGTTCATACATGGAGACATGGTTTGATATGGTTAGTTTGTAAATTGGAAAGTTCGCAAATAGAGGGGTTCGTACATCAAAGTTCCACTGTACTTTGTTGCACCACCTCTGGCTTTTATAACAGCATGCAGTATATGAGGTATGGACTTAACAAGTGACAAGCAGCAACTGAGATCAAAAAATTATGGAATAATTAAATTTTAAGCAACAATTATGGAATCACCCTGAATGTTCATTTCCAAAGCTAACATTTCCATCAGATGAAATATGTTCATTAGTTTGCAGTTAAAAACGAGTTTACAAACTTTGGAGAGCTGTGGCACCAAGTGGATTGACATGGATCATGGATCATGGCTCCAGCACGAGAGATGTCCGTTGAAACAAAGGAGAAAATTATCAATCTTCTTCAATCACGCCATGTTGCAAAAGATGTTGATTGTTTACAGTCAGCTGTGCCTAAAATTTAGACCAAGTACAAAGAACATGGAAAGGTTCTACAAGGCAAGCATACTGATAGACCAAAAAAACATCAACGCGTCAAGACAGAAAAGGTAAAGCGATATGCCTTGAAAATACGCACAGAAAAACATATAAAAGGACACGTGGGCGGAAAGTAGAGTCACCGTCTGTGACCGAACTCTAAGAAACTGCCTAAAGGAAATGGCATTTAAATACAGAAAAGCCAAATGAAACATTTCAACAACAACAACAAAGAAAACGAGGGCACAATGGGCTAAGGAAAATCAATTGTGGATTATAGATGACTGGATTAAAGTCATATTAAGTGATGAATCGTGGATCTGCATTGGACAAGGTGATGATGCTGGAACTTTTGTTTGGAGCCTTTCCAATGGGATTTTATGAAAACGACTGCCTGAAGAAAACATGCACATGTCCACAGTCATTGATGGGATAGGGCTGTATGTCAGGTGGTGGCACCGGGGAGATGGCTGTCATTACAGCTTTGTTAAAAGCACAAGTTTACATTTTGGACAATTCTCTTATTCCATCAATGGAAAGGATGTTTGGGGATGATGACAACATTTTTCAAGATTTTTCATCTTGTCATAGAACAAAAACTGTAAAAACTTTCCTTGAAAAAAAGATAAATAAGAACAATGTAATTGCCTGCAAATAGTCTGGATCGAAATCCACTTGAAACAATGTGGTGAAATTTAAAGAAAATAGTCCATGACAAGACTCCAACCTGCAAAGCCAATCTGACAACACCAATGAGAGATGATTAGAGCAAGATTGATAAAGAGTACTGTTTGTCACTCGTTTGTCAAGCTGTTAGGAATTAAAAAGAAATCTTCAGAATTAAGTGATTCATAATTGTTTTTCACTCTGCTTGATCTAAAAATTAAACTGTTCCTGTTTACCACAATTGGCGACTTGGCCACGGTGTACACCGCCTTCCGCCCGAATGCAGCTGAGATAGGCTCCAGCACCCCCCGCGACTCCGTAAGGGACAAGCGGTAGAAAATGGATGGATGGATGGGTGTTTACCACAATTCATTTTCTTGATTTCTTTTAATGTTTCTTAAAGCCAGAAAGTTGCCGGTTTGTATCCATTTGCAAACTTTAATTTTCTACTAAGTGAACATCCCCTTGGACTGGTGATTCTATGTTTTTTTTTCCAGGGGTCGTACACTAAATTGTGAAGGGTTAAGTAGAGAGCCACAAAATATGGGCGAGTTTGAGACCCCAGACCCGGGGTGGGCAATTAATTTTTACCGGGGGCCGCATGAGCAACCCGAGCACTGCTGGAGGGCCACATCGACAATATTTCAATTAAATTTTGCTCAATATTATTTTTGATGTATACCGTAAGATAAATAATAATAATAATAATAATAATAATAATAATAATTAATAATAATAGTAATACTTCAACATAGTGTGTGTAACAGCATTCCTTGACTAATATAAATAAATTAACATTAATAATAAATGACAGTAAAATAAGCACACGTATGACTGAGGAGTCATAGTGTAACTTTGTGTGGTGTTTGAGTTGTCCGACTTTTTGTGTGGCCATAAACGCACCAATGGTTTAGTGGCATGCGTGTTGGTGACAGATGACAAGTTGGTTTTCGCCTGGTTTGTACGGCAGAAAATGACTAGTTTTTCCAGATATAAGTGTTTTATTCATGTTTTTGGTGTGGTTATGTCCGAATATAAACAGTTTTGCTCAATAAAGTGATCAATATAATTCCTGTCCTCGAAGAATCTCGATAGACGTTACAATAATTGAACGGTGTTCAATTGAACGGTGCTGACGAACACCGTTAGGGCCGCTTGTTGTCACTGTCACTCAAAGTTGCATTGCCAAATTACATAGAATAAATATGTTTATTTTGTTTAGAATTCAGATGGGATTTGATTTGGTGCGCGGCATATATTTGCTACGCACAGCGGACGCTTGAGCAGTGCGCAATTGAGCAGGCGCGCACCTTAGAGGGAACGTTGCTTGGCAGTCCATGTCTTGTTGAAAACACGCCATTCTTCATCAACTTTTCTCTTTTTAGCGTCTCCGGTGTAAACTGTGCATCACTTGTCGCTGCATGTGCACCTTCACTCGCAGGTTACACACGGACACACGCCCATAAATAATACTTTTCAAAATAAAAGCAGCACAGTTGTATTGCGCGCACGACATGGATGTTTTTTCAACTTTATTTTGTAATTTGTGATTGCAGCTGTTCACATTCACTCACAATCACGCACACGCATACGTCCACACGGAAGTAATACAAATAACGATTTTCAAAACAAAAGCAGCATCGTTGTATTGCACACTCGACATAGATACTTTTTAAAATGTATTTTGTAATTTATAATTGGCCTCACGCGGGCCGGACAGGGACGCACAAAGGGCCGGATGCGGCCCGCGGGCCGCAGAATGCCCAGGTCTGCCCCAGACTTCAGGCGTAAGACTCAGACTATCAGGCATCAACAGCTGTTTGCTGGTGAAATGTGTGATAATTGTGCTCATTTCTGTTTTAGGATCGGAGCTTGTACAGGCAGCCTCGGCGACCGCGGCGGCCATACCTGACAGAGAGCACAGGAAGTCTCCCATCCAGCCCCTACCGCCTTGCTGACGAAGAGGCCTACGAGACCACCCAGGAGTACGCCTCCTCAAGGGAACCCATCCGGAGTCGACGCCGCCCGCGGCGCAACCGCCTCAACGGACACGTCTCTCAGAGGTCAGCGGGCCTACGGGACTATAGGTCAAACAGTTTTAGCCAATCGGAGGAGGAAGAGGAAGACGAGGAGGAAGAGGACGCTCAAGGGGAGAGCACGCCTTTCCTCAGTATGCAGAACATGAACATGGACCTGCCCTTAAGCGTGCCGGGTTACCATTCATCGTCAGGGGCTGACACGCGGACTCATCGCGGACTCAGTCGGCCGGGGACTCGAAGCAACGGGCAGAGTCGAAACTCTCAGTCGCAGCGTTTCAAGTCCGACCACATGCCCCTTTGAGACTGGCCTCCCCTGTGCCCCATCACATCCACCCATGCAGCCGCCCCACCCCACACACACACACACACACCATACACACACATACACACACACACACTACTCCACCTCGCACACGCCTCTTCCTTCTTCTGGACTAGAGACCTGAACCAAGGAGAAATATTTTTATTTTGTATAACAGACAGATATTCTAAACAAATGAAATATTTATTTTCATTTCAGCAAAAATTGTCTACTAGCTAACAGCAAAGACTTTTTTATAACGGGGGTGGGGAAATATTTATATGTAAAGGTTTTTTGATTTACAGCAGTACGAGAGATGAAAAAATATGTGCCAATTTTTTCACAAGTTAGATAAATAGAATAATATTGTGGTGCCTTTTGCTGTATGCTGAAGTCGGAGGTCCCATTGAGTTTTGTAGCCTTTCTTATAAAGACTTCTCATTTTTATAGAGACCAATCCTTTTCCTTACTTTTGCTGTTTTTTTTCTGATTTGGGATCCTCCTCTCTTTTTGAACTGTGATCTGATTATGTCATCATGCAATATTGAGTCCTTCTGTGTAAAAGGTGTCTGTTTACATGGTTTTGATCCACGCAAAACGCTCGTCTCACAGGGACATTCAGTCACTGACGCAATCGCTGGGTAGTTTTGGATGAACGTGCACCATTCATCTTCTTTGTTAGTTGCCTTTTTTTTTTTTTTTTTTTTTTTTTGTGGAATAACGAATGGGAGCGTGGCATCAGATTCTCATGTACGTGATCAGGGTGCTGCCATATCACAGGGGTTGGTTTTGAGTGTGTGAAAGCGCCGAGAGTCCGTGTGTGTGTGTGTGTGTGTGTGTGTGTGTGTAGTGTGTGCATCTCATCAAGCCGTGTATGTTGCGCTGCCAGAAGCTCCATTGCACTGACCCTCCCCTCGTGAGCAGTCATTGCCCATCGATACCCACCAGTTGAAATCCAGCCTGACTCTGGCCTCTTGTGGACTGCCAAGCCCACACATTTCCTATGCCAGCAGCTTAGAGCCGCACTGTGTCTCAGGACTTCCCCATCACATCACAGCCAAAAGACTGGAGCAGAAAGCGCTTGTCATCTCAGCCACCGACCGCTAAGTTCGCTGGCCAGAATCCCATCGCCATCGCTCTCCTTGACCTTAGTCTGAAGCGTAACATGTCAGGGTTGTGCTTTCTGTAGACGATTTGAAGGGAGATTCAGTTTTTGTATTTCCAAAAAGGTTGGAAAGTTGGCATGCATGATGCAAATGACATATTTTCCACTTCTGTTGCAGGGGAGTAGCAAAGATTGCTGGGCACCCCCCCCCCCCCCCTGCTCACTCTGGGTTCCTCATTTCTCTTTGTGATAGTGTAACGGATGCCAGCTGCTGTGCGGCAGTAAACCTCACTTCCCGTCACCTTGAAAGCCGTGCTGGACTATGAGTTGACAGCCAGTGGCTTTTAGCTCATTGACTAGCACTGCTCGAATAATTCTCAATCGGTGGGGATTTGTTGACTCTGCGGTTGGAGCCCAATGTTTTCGTGTTGCTGCACGACAGACGGCACGATGTGTAAACCTCACTTCCAGACACCTTAAAGGGGACCTATGATGATTAAAATCTACATTCAAGGCACTTCACTGTGGTTTAGATCAGGGGTTCTTAATTTTTTTTTACCTCTGGGCAAACATTTCCACTACAAAGGAGCTCGGGCCCACTCAAATATTAACACCAAATTAGTAATCTTACTCTTTGTATTTTTTAATTACATCTAACCGATTTACAGTTTACAACCTTGTCAAATGATATGAAGCCTTATGTTAATCACAAAGATTATTATTTATTTAACACATACACTTTTGATTTAGGTCAGGCTGATTTGAAAACAAGTACTAACCCAATATACTACACAAGAAGGGAATCATAAATAACATACATTTATGTTCAGCTAAAATAAATTACCTAATTAATGATGAATATGTTTCTTAACTAAACTGTCAATAAAATAAAAATTAAAGTTTCATTACTTAAATCATATTTTTGCACTTAAGACACTTCTCGATGACTTTAGCTCCAGACTTCTGTTTGTTTGAGATTGTCATTACTGCCACACATGTTGGAAAAGTATATTACAAATGAGTACTCCAGCGGCCCATTTGGACCGCAGCTGGGAAACATATATTTTTTGGCGGCCCTCTAGGGGGCGCTTGCAGTTAAGAAACACTGGTCTAGATAATATGAATTGGATAGGTTTTGGTGTCATTTTTTTGTAAATTTTGCTCCCCTGTCACATTTATAACCCGTTTTTTTGCAAGATGTCTGTAAAATGTTCCCAGATTGGGACTGAACACCTCGCCTTCTCCAAAATGATGGTTAAAATGTGCACTGTTCTTTTCTTTTCAGTCACAGATAACAATGAAATGTCTTAAACTTTAAATAGATTTACTGGTCACATCATTAGCTGCACCTGCAGGCTCTCACACGCTGCTTAAAACAATCAGATTTTAATTGTCACATGGTGTTCATGTGTGCATGCCAAAATTAGATGAAAATACTACTTCATCCTACTTAATCTTGTGTTTCCTCAAACCACGTATTAATGTCGCCGTCTTTTCCCGTCTGAGTTTAGTGGCTAATTCAATTCCGAAGAGGCCCAAATGTCATGGATAAATACACTTGATAAACTAAATGTATTATTAATTAGTATTTTATAGACATAGAGCAGACGGGATGGCATGATATGAGAATGAATACACGGAATGCAGCAGGTGTGAGAATGACCACATAAGTACGTGCGTCAATCTGTGATGTCACAAATGGCCCACTGTTAAAAAAACAAAACACAGCGTTCAGTCTTCCAAAACTGCATGCAAGTTGACGCCCAAATGCATGAACCTTATGCATTGGCACGTGTATCTAACATTGTGATAACATTTATAAGTCAAAACAAGACTTCATTCATCATAGGTCCACTTTAAGTGTTGACAGGCTTTTAGCTCATTGACTAGCACTGGTTGATTAGTTTTCAATAGGCGGGGATTGTTGGACCTTGTGGAGCCCAGCATGTGCAGAACTGGACTGTGCAGGATCACCACTGTTACACAGTTAACATATTGGAATGTTTGTGAAGCTCTTAAGTGTCGTCATCTTCCATCGCTCTTAGGGAAAGAACATCCTTTGCATTAAGGAATCTCTGGATTTACTTTGAAGCACTTGTGTAACACAAATTACTGCATCTTTGTTACGTATTTCTATACTTTTATCGGTAAACTTCTGTTGCTTGGTCACATTGACTGGATGCTCTGTATGTCTCTTGTCCTACCCCTCCCATCACCTTGTCCCCACACCTCCATGTCTTTCTTTACCCCATAGAGAACTTCAGAAGCATTGATGAATTTAAGGCCACGTCTTCAGATGACGATATATTAGTGAACAGCAGAGTAATAGTAGAGAGATCATGTCAGAATATAATATACAGTGCATTGGCTCTAGATTCAATAATCTTCATTTGATATTGTTTCCACACAGACGATGCATGGCTGACAGACAAAAACTTATTAAAAAAGAGGAAGCCCCTTCAATTCGGGGGAATCGTATTAGAATTATTTAAAATTGCATTATTTGGCTTCACGACTCTGACGTCTGCCTAGTTTTGTCTTCTTCTCACTGTAATCAATCTGGGAATTGCAACGTGGAAATACTGCAAGTGAGGGTAGTGTGCTTCTAGAGCTAGTTGAATTGTTAACACTCCCGCCCTCTTTCTCCCCTACCTGTACCCCCAGTTCCCCCTTGACGTACACACACACACATTATACACAACTATACACATACATAGACACACACAAAGCCACACGTCATGTATGCCAACTGCTTTTTTTTCTAACCAACTCCCTTTCTCTTCCGTCCTGCTTCCATCCCAGACCCTCTCCCCCTGCATGTCCTAGTGGTACTGGTAGTTGGGTGCATGGATTAAAGCAGTCAGCAAACTGTTTATTTTCTTTCCACTTGGTGAAAAAACTTAAATGTGTATTCATTTTAACATTCAGCAATAAATCCCCCTTATCTTCATGTCCATCGTTCTTGGAATATGCTCGAATAATTTTTGCAAGTTTTCTCAAAGAAAAAAAAACGGGGGGGCCAAAAAAAACAATACATACTAATTGAAAAAGACAAAATGCACAACACCCCTCAGTTCAAATGGAAAATAAAATGTAATTGCTACCATTTTGAGGAAAAGCCTGTCATCTTTATGAGAAATAAAGACGGTTGTTTTTGAGATGGGTCAAAATTGTTCTCAGGTCACCACATTTTAGGTATAGTATAGAATACTTCCTTATACATCAAAGGATCTGATCTATGTAAAGAAGGTTAAAACGCTAAACAAAAGGTCAGACGAAAACCAAATTGTACGAAAATCTGTAAAAATAATGTAAGCAAACTAATATGTTCCAGACACTCAAAAACAAACACAAAAAAACATTTTTATGGAGAATAATTATAGCTTTACATGTAATTGATTAACAACATTGATACTTTCATTTTAGACTGTAGGGTTTTTCCATTTAAAAAACATAATGTGTCCTTGGTAAGAGGAGTCTGTGGCTGAGGCGTGTTCCAATCAAGTTTGAGTTTGACAGTTGCAGTGCTGTACATTTATGTGAACAAAAAGATAGAATTTAAACATTACAATTACACACACACACACACACACACAAATAAATTCTAATTTCCTACAGATGTGGCAAGCAATGTCCAACAAATGCAAAAACACTGTCCACTTGCAAAACACTATACATACAATACACGCTCAGAAAAAACATCACACTGCATTAATTGTGCCAAACAAGCCACATTTATCCACACCTGGCATCAACCCAAAACTCTTAAAGGGACAGTGCCCATTTAAACACAATAACATTTTTCAGCCAAGTATATTCAAATAAACTTATATTGTAGCTGAGATAGGCTCCAGCGCCCCCCGCGACCCCGAAGGGAATAAGCGGTAGGAAATGGATGGATGGATAAATACTAAATACATCTGGTATGGGTAAATTATTTCTAATTAAAAAAAATATGAATACAAAATAATAATACTAATAATTACCAACATACAATTCTCCTGGATTAATTTAGTAATAAAAAATGCGTTTGCACAACAAAATATGGCTTTTACAAAAGACTCTTGTTGGCGAAGATGGAGTTCTTTCTTGAATTGTGTTTCTCACCTTCTTTATCAAAGTACTCTTGTGATATAACTTTGTTAGCGAGCAAGGAACTACATAGTCAACCAGTGATGGTGTCATAGAGGGGAGACAGAGTTGGATTTGAATGAGAGCCATTTAAGACAAATTACAAAGTTACAAGACAATGTGTTTGTCTACTCGCACAGCATCCTGCCCTTTTAGCAATTGGGGACAGGCATTGAATACACAGCCTCTGCTACTTCTGTACCTTCTTTCTGGTTGGTCACTTTTTTAACACCTACTGTCAACTGTCCCTGGTCAGAGGCAACATGTTGCATGTCCCTTCTGAAGATTAGAGTCTTTAGACAAAATAACCTAATAGTAATGTATTTTGTCATTGTATATACATATATGTACATGTACTGTATATACACTTGAGGACAACATTTTTTAGTACTCCTATGAAAATGTTTGTAGGAGTATCTTCCAAATACTATTAAAGAGAGAACATATTTTTTTCTACACAGCTTCTCCAAACATACAGCTTTTATTTTGGTACTTTCATTATTTTACTTTGCACACAAAAACAAAATTATTTAACTAAAACCAAAAACCACCAGGGTCTAAATGATTAGCCCCCCTGACACTAATAGGCAATTGTGTGCACTTTTTTCTTTATAACAGCCTGCTGTCTTTTCTTATAGTGTTCCACAAGTCTCACACACATCTCCTGAGCATTCCCAGCACATTCTTTTTTGGCAAACCTCTCAAGTGCCTTCTTCTGCCATAGACCTTGGTCTTCCTCAAAGATTCTCGAAGGGATTCAAGTCTGTGCTTTGTGCAGGCAATTCAATAACCTTCACTTTGGCCTTCTAGAGGTATAGTTCTTCACCAGGAGTGACAAATAGTGTGGGTCGTTATGTTGGAAGACAAATCGGCGACTCATACCCAGTTTTGCTGCTGTCTGCTTGAGGTTTTTCTTTAATATTTTAAAATATCCTTTTTTCTTCAAGAGTAATTCCACCTTGACAAGATTCCCAGTTCCAAATGCACGGAAGCATCCCCACAGCATAATACTCCCACCACCATGTTTTACTGTGGGGACCATGTTCTTTGAGTTCTATGCCTCTCCCTTCTGTCTCCAAACATAAGCAGTGTCTCCATGTCCAAAGAGCTCTAGTTTTGTTTTATCTGACCAAAGGACACGCTTCCAGTTTGCACAGTCTTTCTCTAGGTTGTCCTTTACATAATTAAATCGAGCTGAAGTGGGGTTTTTCTTAGTCTGCAGCCTTGCAGTCCATGCAAGGCTCTTGTGATTGTCTTCTTTGAGACTACAATTCCGGACTTGGCCAAGTTATTCACTAGTGTCTTGACAGCAGTGACTGGCAGTGACAAGCTACATGTAGTGAAGCTACATAGCTTCACTACATTTCCCAACTTCACTACTTTCTGTAAGAGTAGCTATTCTTGTGTCTTAGCTATTTTTAGACCATGTAGTGAGATAGCTTACATCAAAGCTTGAAGCTACAAAGAGAGAAATTTGACTGCGAATCCCGGCCAAAAAAATACAGAGAAGATCCATGATGATTGGTCAGTCTTTGTATGATGAGTTACAATTGGCTAAGGCTAGGGCAGAATATTACGAACTGGCCAATCAGAGGCACGACAAGGCGGGTCATCAAAACCAGGAAGTAAAATCATAAGAGAGTTTTCCTTTAGTTCAGTTTCAGTTCATTTCGAACATGCATACGATACAATGTAATGCATCACATATTTCCAATTGTTTCATTGTGTCATGACGCGGGGGATTTCGCAACTTTCTGCGAGAATTGTTTTCCCAGGAAGCAAACTGACTACTCCGGACAAGCGTGCAGGTAAAAACATGATTTAATCTCAAACTCAAAGTACTACAAAAACAGAACGCAAGGCAAAGGCACAATGTGCTGATTGCACTTGGAGCTAAACTAAAACTTAGCGTAAACTATGGCAAGTAAAACTTACTAGCTGTGGCATGAATGAACAAAACTTACGTATACAAGGCATGAAGCGAACAATCGTATGACAAGAGCAGCATGAAACTATGGCATGAAAATAATCAATGTCGCCAGACCGACAGACTGGCAACGGCGGTTTAAATAGTCTCTTGATTAGAGCCAGGTGAGCGTCCGAACACCAGCTGCAGGTGAAAATCATATACCACCATGGCAACCAAAACAAACAAGAGTGCACCAAAAAACAGGAACTAATTGAGTTCAAAACAAACAGAAAATAACTAAACAAAACATGATCCGGACCACAGATCATGACACATTGAAACACGTCCGAAGAGGAGTAGGAAGAAGCTGAGTTTATTTAATCCTACCCCTTTTCATACCATAGCCATTTTATCCCATTTCCTTGTTCTCTGTAACAGAACAGTGAACAAATGAATAAAAAATATACCATAGTAAGTAAACAAATATTAAATACATAAATAATTTTTATCTCAAAAAAACAAAAAGGTTCAATATGTTCATCATAAATATTGTTCTGTGTACCATGTGAACACTTGTAGTTTGAACAGTCTCTTAAACTGAATCATTTTGGTGCTTCGTTTGATTTCTTTGGTTAATCCATTACATCATTGAATTCCACATATGGATATGCTAAAATGTTTAACATTTGTATGGAATGAAGACGATGTCCAGGAAACTCACACAAATGTGGGTCCTTCAAAAATCATAACTGCTCTCTTCATCGAAGACGTTCCACACATATTCAAGAACGCACATGAAGGTGAGTTGAGTTCATGAAAAGTTTTACTGCATTTAACCATCACCAATAATTCCCACACAACACACAAGTCATTGTTTTTTTGTCAAGATATATGTTACGATGTCGTGGCATCGTGATGCCTGAGGTCATCTTTCCAAGATGCAGAGGAACGTCAGGAAGCAGCTTGCAGGTAAGAAGAATGATTTATTCTTAAATGCAGATACAAATATGCTGCGCGGTGCCCACTGCACGGAAAACAAGAATGGCTTAGCCAAAAGGATGCTAGTCAAAACAAGGACTAGGAGCAGGAACGAGAACATAACCTTGTTGCATGGAAGCAAACAACAGCACCAGACCGAGTGAGGCGAGAGGATGGAATAAATAGCTCTCTGATTAGTGCCCGGGAGCAGGTGAGCGTCCCGAACACTAATCAGAGGCAGGTGATCACAATCTGCCGTCATGGCAACTATAACACAAAACAGGGGTGCTGAAACCGAACTTAAACAACCAGTGAATCAACACGTACACCAACTATGATCCAGGCAACGGATCATCACAATATTGGCTTTTTTTTTTTTACTGTAAGCAGAGAAAATTAATAACATTATAGAGATTGATTTCTTTGTTGCTTGGTTGAAGTTTATTTCAAACATGTATACACTTTTAATATGATACATCACATATTATAATTTTTCTTTATAACATGTTCGAAAAGGAGTAGGACGAAGCAGAGCTTATTTAATCCTACTCCTTTTCTACCTCATAGCAATTCCAGTACTAACACATGTTCATTTCCTGTTCTTTATTTGTACATAATGTACATCAATTAATTCTGAATACAACAGTTCTTGACATGAATAGTTAAGTCAGTCATGATTCACAAATTGAGATGAATAATATCTTATTTACTAAGGCGTTTGTCAGAATTATCCGTTGTACTTTGTAAACACTTGTAGTTTGAAAAGATTCTTAATGTAGATCATATTAGTTTATTGTTTGACATATTTGCTTAAGTTATTCCATAATTTAATTCCACATTGAGATATACTAAATGTGGGCCAAAAAAAAGGCAAACTAAAATTAATACATACAGTGGGTTTCAGAGACCTGAGAGGTAGTTGTTATTGGGTCCATTTGTACACCCTCAGTTACATTAACACTGATATTATACATGTGTTGGGGGTCTGTAGCTTAGTGCATGTCATACTGGGGGTTATATATATTGCTTTCTCACTGGCACTCAACGAGGGCGTACGCTCCGCTTTCCTCTCCCTTATCTCTCCTGCTTGCTTTTTTGTTTTGTCTTGTCTTAACTTTCTTGTTGCCTCTTTTTGCACTGCTCTACAAATCTAAACATTGGAACTATTTAACTGGCCTCAACGAAATTGACAAGATCTTGGGTTTGGGGGAACCTGCTTGTCGTGACGGAGCGGTTGTTGCTGGACACACAACAAACTCTTGGGAGAAGAAGGAGTGCCGCGTGCCGGGCGACCCTTCCAGTCGAGGACGTGAAGATATCCACTTATTCGGAAGTATGACAACAGGACATCTGCTCATTGGAGTAAGCGTTGCTCTGGTTTGTCGACAAATTGGAAGTTACTAGCAGTCTTCAAAGTATCCCAAAGCTGCCACAACTGATTGGAGGATGCGGGAAGAACTGTGGACACTCTTGTGATTTGGATAACATCGGACTGTCTGCCCCGCAAGATGAATTTTGAGGATCAGTCATAGACAATTTAGAGTGAAAAGCAAGTTTTATTTTCACTCGCATACAAAACATTCTAACTTGAATTGTGTCCCTGGCTTCGAGACTCTCCCGAAGAACAGTGCAGCGAACTCCCTTCTTGTCTATCATGGACACACACCTGTTGTTGTTGACTTTGGACTGACTAGCGACTGCACGACACCAAGGTCGCGGAACAGAGACACGCAGCAGGCTTACACACACACATGCATCCACAAAAATATACGCCACACACACATACCCCACCCCAATCCAACGCCCTTGACGCGAGTCCATTAGGGGTGATGGACGGATGGGAGCGCCTGAAGAGCTGCAGCCTGGCACCATGACCCCATTCCCTCCCCTCTGTTGCTAGATATCTCGAGATGTATGTTGTAATATGTATATGTGCTTCGCTATGGAGGTTTTTTTCCCACTCCAGACTGGGCCCCCTTAGGAGCTCAGTCTAGATCAGGGGTCACCAACGCGGTGCCCGCGGGCACCAGGTCGCCTGTAAGGACCAGATGAGTCGCCCGCGGGCCTGTTCTAAAAAAAATAAATAAATAAAACATTTTTTTATTTTTATTTTTATTTTTATTTTTTATTTTTTTTAAATTAAAACTACATAGAAAAAACACAAGATACACTTTCAATCAGTGCATCAACCCAAACCACCCCCCCCCCCCATGCACACTCATCCACACCCACTCACACAAAAGGGGTTATTTCTTTCTGCTACCAATATTCTGGTTCCCACAACATAGACAACACATCTGCAAGGGACACAGTCCCTGAAGCACACATGATTGTATAGGCTGCTGGTCCACTAACATTTTCATTAATTACTATGTTTTATGTAATTATTTTTATATTGTTTTACTTTCTTTTTTATCCAAGAAAATGCTTTTTATTTATTTATCTTATTTTATTTTATTTTTTAAAAAAGGGCCTTATCTTCAACAGACCAGGTTGTCAATGAAATTAGATTTGTTTAAAGGGTTTTTTAAACCAGGCCCAGTCCAGATAATGTCCAAGTCGGACTCAGCAACACACACCTTCATTCATGTACACAAAAAAAAATTAGGGAACACAACAGATTGCATATAATTTATAAACAAAATTACATTTTCAAAATAAGCATTTATGTACAGTCCAGATTATGTCCAGGTCACTCAAATTAGGGAACACAACAACATATATCATATAATCTATAAACATAATTATACTTTCAAAATAAGCCTTTGAGGACTTCTCATCTTTTTTTTAATGTTTTTTGGCATCATTATCGTTTTCAACCATGTAACTTTCTAAAGTTAGAAAATACTGAATACATGTTTTAAAGAAAGTAATACTAAGTGAATATCTGTTTTTGGCCTTAAAAATAAACATTTTACCGAGTACTATAATTAAATTGACTAAATCATGATTGTCAATGAACTCTCCTAAAATAACAGAAACCACATTAAGCTTCATAAACAAACCAATCCTTAAACACATTTTTTCAACTTCCACCCAAAACAAAGACACAATATGACAATACCAAAACAAATGCAGGGTGGATTCAGGCTCCTGACAACAAAATCGGCAATCATCTGACTCTGTCATATTCCATAATTTTAACATTTTCCCTGTGGGTAAGAAGTTATAAATAATTTTAATTTGAAAATAACGATTTTGCACATCGATAGTGGTTTTATAGATTAGTTTGAATATGGCATCCCATGGCAACGGGCAGTCAAAAAAGTCCTCCCATTTTCCATTTGTGTTGTATGAGGCAGCCTTCAAAGATTTCTTTATTAAATAAAAATTATATATGTTTCTATTTATTTTAGTTCCTTTTTGCCAACTAGAATTTCTTATTAGAGGTTTACAAACTAATAATTTAGTAGTTCCATAATTAATTATTTGTTTCCATCTTTTCCCAATTACTCCAGTTAGTTGATAAAATGAAAAGCTTGAGCAAGCATCACCATACATAGCTCTAAATTCATCATACTTCATAATTTTACCATTCTCATTGATAATATCATTGACAAAAATGATTCCTCTTTCAAACACATTTTTCCAAAAGAAAGGCTTTCCATCTATTACAATATTAGAGTTCATCCATATTAACTGCTGCAAAATATCGTCTCTTTTTTCTGGCACATAAAATTGAAAACACCACTATGAGTGGATTGTTTCCTTTATGAACCCCGCCATGTTTCCCAGCAGACTCTCTGGGAGGGGATCACTTGTAAAAAAGGATACAATTTCTTTTGATACAGTACATGTTTTTTGTCCAACAGGACATTTGTGTACCACTCAATGTTTAAATACATCTTTGGAACAATTGATGCTTTTAAAGACAGACACATAGCTTCAAGGTTGAGAATTTCCGGCCCCCATATTCATACTCTTTGTACAAAACCTTTCTTTTAATCTTTTCTGGTTTGCCGTTCCAGACAAAATCGAAGACCCTCCGCTCATAAATCTTAAAAAAGTTTTGTGATGGAGCTGGTAATGACAAAAACAAATAAATAAATTGAGGAATAATTAACGAGTTGGCAATAGACATTTTACCATACAAGGTTAGGGATTTCCCTTTCCATAATTGCATAATTTTGTCCAGCTTTTTTAGTCGATTATCATAATTTACTGAGCCTAGATCTTCCAGATTTTCTGGGACAACAACACCAAGTATGTTAACTGGTCCATCTGTCCACAAAACAGGCACTTTGCATTCCATTCGAAAGGACGTTCCCTTTAGATTTCCGATCCTTAACATTTTACATTCATCATAATTAAGCTTAAGGCCAGATTGCTGTAAAATATGTCCAAAAGATTAAGAAGGTTCCGCAAACAATGAGGAAAAATCTTATCTTTGTGAATCAGCCTTTTCTGACATGAACTTCATCAAGAACAAACACAGAACACGCCTCACTGATGCACATCTGCAAGACTCACTCAGAGTTGCAGTGTCAAGTTACACACCAGAGTACAACACACTAGTTAACAGCATGCAATGCCAGGCTTCCCACTAACTGACAAAGAAACAGATAACAGATTTGGTGTCCAGTTCAAAGTGTGACATGATTTAAAAATTTGAGAGTTTACTTTTGTATTTTACATGACATATTATTTGTACAAACATGGTGCAAAGTAATTCATGATTTGTTAAAAAAATGTTAGTGGCTAGCTAGTTAAAATGGGATATTGTGATTTCACAAGACTGTCTTAGAAGTGATCATTTGAAAATGTTCAATTTGAAAAATGTGTACTTAGAGAAAATATAAAAATAAAGTGTTGCATATTGATATTTATCTGTTTCTATATATATTTATTGTGAGAAATCATTAAGATGATCAGTGTTTCCACAAAGATAAATATCATTAATTATTAATAATAACAGAGTTAAAGGTAAATTGAGCAAATTGGCTACTTCTGGCAATTTATTTAAGTGTGTATCTAACTGGTAGCCCTTCGCAGTAATCAGTACCCAAGAAGTAGCCCTTGGTTTCAAAAAGGTTGGTGACCCCTGGTCTAGATTATATTTTTTTTTACTCATGCTTCCCCAGCGTTGACCTTTTTCCCATCTTTTACAGGGCGCCCTGTGGCGACCCATCAGCGTTCCTGTTCTGTAACCTTGTACACTGTTTGTTTGTCTAATCTTGAACGGGTTTGTGCTGAACACAACGTTTCGTTGTACTTATGCAATGACAATAAAGACCTACCTATCTACCTACAGTACCTTGATGTAAGCAAGTCACACTACAAGCTACACAGCAAAAGTATCTTGCTCCAATTCACTGGGGATTGCTTCCCCTGTAGCTAAGCTACATTTACCGTAATTTCCGGACTATAAGCCGCACCTGACTATAAGCCGCACCAGCTAAATTTAGGGGGAAATACAGATTGCTCTATATATAAGCCGCACCCGACTATAAGCCGCAGGGTTTTGATGTGTAATTACCGTAGTATATAGGGGTTCCTGCTACCACGGAGGGGATTGTCGGGACAGAGATGACTGTTTGGGAACGCAAAGCGTCCCATTTATCAACAATAAATCTTTCAATCATTCAATCAAACTTTCACATCTTTGACATGGCGAACAGCATTCGTGCAGAGTACAAATAATACAACGGTGCAAAGTAATACAAAGTGCTCGCCTGTACGTTATCAAAATAACCAGCCTACCGGTATATGAAAAGTCAGTCTTTAATCATTGTGTCATCGTCTTCCTCCTGCGTACTAAAACCACCGAAATCCTCATCGTCGGTGTCGGAGAAGAACAGGCCGTAATTAAGCCGCACCCTTGTATAAGCCGCAGGGACCAGAACGAGGGGAAAAAGTAGCGGCTTACAGTCCGGAAATTACGGTAATCGAGAATATCTTGTAGGTTAGCTTACTACATTTTCCAAGCAGCTTTCCCATCACTGCTTGACAGTTGTTCTGGGGTCTTTAAACACATCTCTCCCTGGCCTTCTTTCCAGTCTTTGAAATATATCCTTTCCTATAGGGATGTCCGATAATATCGTTAAATATATATGCGTTAAAATGTAATATCGGAAATTATCGGTATCGGGTTTTTTTATTATCTGTATCGTTTTTTTGTTTTTTTTTAATTAAATCAACATAAAAAACACAAGATACACTTACAATTAGTGCACCAACCCAAAAAACCTCCCTCCCCCCATTTCTTTCTGTTATCAATATTCTGGTTCCTACATTATATATCAATATATATCAATACAGTCTGCAACGGATACACAGTCTGTAAGCACACATGATTTTTTTTATTTTTTTTTATTTTAATTTTTTTATAATGTCCTGCCCAGCTTCTCGGGCAAATCATATAGCAGATGTAGATGCCCATATCGGCTGTTCAGATTTACTTTACAAAAGAGAAGTGTAGGATACTTCTCTTGTTGCCTTACTTGTATTTTGACTTTATTAAATGTATTTATATAATCATTTGGTGCAGCCGGGCCAGAGCAGGAGGGGATAGAAAGAGAGAAAAAGGAAGACAGAGGGGGGAATTGTGGGGACAAGAGGGGGATTAGACAGAGAGACAAAAACAACAACAGCAAACACAACAACAACAACAACAACAACATAGCAACATCAGCAAATACGACATGTACAAATATGATGGTAAAAGTAATAGCAAATAAGCAGTTAGCGAAAATAAAAAAATAATACAGAAATGACAATGAGCATTATTACACTAAAAATGGAGCAATATGAATACCAATAGAAATAGTGCTATCGATAATAAACAATACCAATACTTTACCTTTATTATCAACAATACAATTGTTCAAATGCAACAATACATATACGTAATGATAACTTGAGATACGAAAGAATGCAGAAAAATGGAGGGGAAGAAAGAGAAGCAACCTACATTAAACTTGTAGATTGTTATAGTAACAATAGGTTAAGCTTTGTCAGTGTGCCATGTGTTATACCCAGTTTACCCTAGGGCAACAACGTTAATATATGTTTGATGAAGCGTGATTATGTGCATGAATGTATGTGTGCATATGTATCTGTACATGTACAGTATGTGTAAATGTGTGCTTGTACAGTGAATGTATATGTACAGAATGTGTATATGTGTGTACAGCGAATGTATATGTACATTATGCGTATACAGTATGTGTGTTTGAACAGTGAATGTATATGTACAGTATGTGTATATGTGTGTTTGTACAGTGAATGTATATGTACAGTATATGTATGTGTGTGTTTGTACAGTGAATGTATATGTGTAGTATGTGTATGTGTGTGTCTGTACAGTGAGTGTATATGTACAGTATGTGTATATGTATGTTTGTACAGTGAGTGTATATGTACAGTATGTGTATATGTATGTTTTTACAGTGAATGTATATGTACAGTATGTGTATACAGTATGTTTGTATAATGAATGTGCGTGTGGATGTACGAACTTTGAGTGTGTAAATATGTACTGTATTTATTTGTATATGTATGTGGGAGCGTAGGTACCTATGTATGTCTGTATGTATGTGTGTGAGTATGTGAATTTGCATGTACAATACATTTGACTCCCAGTGTGTGCGGGAGCCAGAGTACGGCCCCAGCCTCCCCGAGAGTCCATCCCACAAACAGTAGGTGTGGTGCCCAGGGAACCAGGGGCCACCGCCCCCACGCAGCCAAGCCGGACAGCGACAGGAACCCCAGAGCCTGGCCCACCGCGCCACCCACAAGGGCCAGCAGCAGGCCGCAGACAGACGCACCCGGCAGAGGACAAGGCACAAGAAAAGCAGGGGGCAGCCAGACCCCAAGCCAGCGAGAGACCACACCCCACACGGACAGAAAGGCGGGACGCCCCGCCCGAGGGGCCCGGAGACCCCCCGCAACCGGACGGGAAGACCGCCCCCGCCCCACCGGCAACCGGGCCCCCACGAGCCCCCCCCCCACTCCCGGAGAGCGCGGCGAGGCCAGCCCACGGCCACCACACCCAAGCCGGCCGCCACAGGACCACCCAGCACGGGGCCACGGGAACCACCCACCCCACCCGCAGGGACCCCAACGATGGAGATGGAACAACCAGCAACCGCCCCGCCGAGTCCCCCCCTGAGGTAGGGGAAATACATAAATAAAATAAATAAATACATAATAAAAATAATAATAATATTAATAAAATATATTAAAAAATAAGAATAAATAAATAATTAAATCTATTTATTAAAAAAAAAAAAAAAAAAAAGAATTAAAAGAAGATCACAGACATGCTGACACACAAGGTCGCTACCCCAACAACTGGCCGACTCGCAGCACCTCGGAATACCCTGCAGCACCAAGCTACCACAGTAGACGCAGGGACCAGACCCAGCAGGCCCCAACCAAGACGGGCACCCGGAAGGGATGGACGGTGGGACCCAGGAGCTCCAGACACGCAGTCCGGATGCAGTAGCCTGAGGCGCCGACCCCCACCCGACAGGCAGGCCCAGAACGTACCCCCAGAAATATACATACATATATATATACATACACATAAACATACACATGTACACATACACACACATACACATGCATACACATACACATATATATACATACATACATACATACATACATAGATACATACACACACACACATACACATACATATACACAGTTTGTCAGCCCCGACAACCACCACGCGCGCGCGCTGCCACCAGTCACAACATCAGCCACCCCCCTGCACCAGACCCAGCAGCCACGGGCGCCCACACCACAAACAAACGGCAGCAGAAACAGCAGCCACAACACCCCCAGACAGCCAGCACCACCCAATCAAATCAAAGCGATAAAAAAAAAACGCGACCGGCAACCACACGCCAACAGGATCACAGAGACTAGCCAGCGCCAGCCCGCCAGCAAGCCCAAACGCCAACACGCAAACAAGAGACACCAACACCCCCACCCCACCCCCCACCAACCCAAACCCGCACAAACACAAAACACACCACCGCCCAAACAACCGAGACACAGTATCCAGACCAGACACGGGCGCCCCGCCGCCACCACATCAAGTCGCCAACAGAGACCCCACAGCACACATGATTGTGCGTGCTGCTGGTCCACTAATCAGAGGTGTGGACTCGAGTCACATGACTTGGACTCGAGTCAGACTCGAGTCATGAATTTGATGACTTTAGACTCGACTTGACAAAATGTAAAGAGACTTGCAACTCGACTTAGACTTTAACATCAATGACTTGTGACTTCACTTGGACTTGAGCCTTTTGACTTGACATGACTTGCTACTTTCCCCAAAACCTAAAGTTTAAAAAGTTATTTGGGAGCGCTCCGTATCTTTCATTTTATACGTCTGTGTCTATAAGCGTGTGTGCTGCGTGTCAGCGTGTGTGCTGTCAGTACAACAGCCAATCAAATTAAATCTACGTTGTTTTCATCCCACAGCTCTCATCCAATCCAATTGCAGGACAACCACCGAACATGAGTTGTCAAACAATGCGGCAGTGAGAAACAATTATGCCAAAGTTGGTTTCGTTCGGGTATAAAAACTACGACTTGGTCAACAAAAAACGAATTGCCGTATGCAAATCACGCAGTTCGAATATTACAGACGGAGACGCAACAACTTCCAACTTCGTTCGACATTTGAAGTTGCACAAAGAAGGGTAAGTTTTGAATGTAAGATAACGTTTATTGGCTAAGTAACATGACTTTTATTTGCTGTGTAGTTAAATCAGTGAGGCTGCAAACTCACTGCTAACGTTATAACCACAGACATCTTATAAGGGTACGCAGCATTGAGCGCTATACTGCCTACTGGGGCAGACGAGACGCGGAGCCGCCATCTTGGAGTGGTGATCCGCTCCACTCAGTGCAATTCATTTGGCAGGAGCAATGAACTGTCAGCAAATTTAATTCATCTTACCTCACTGAATACCACTGATTTTCACGCGTTTTTTTGTCATACGTGTAGCTATGATAACGGACACATGTTTTGGCAATTTTATTATTCATAGTTTGCTTAACAGTAATATAATATTCTTATACGCTATAAGTGACCAGACGTCCGAGATCAAAACTGGGAATATAATCCCAGAGAAGGGGGAAAAAAACGGTCAGCTATTTTTAAGTTGAAGAAACAATATGATTAGATTATATATACATGCGTATATCCTACATAAACAATGTATGAATACATTAGATATCTATATATTTTAGGGACCTATAGACTGTAACTCTGTTGCTGCAGCAGCAGAGAGTTTATTCCGTCTTGACACTTTGTATTGATATTTTCTATTACATTCTTCCCTTAAATGATAATGTTTACAGTCATTGTTTTATATCTATTTTTTATGTATGTCGCTTTGGATAAAAGCGTCTGCCAAATACCTAAACATATATAAACACCTGAAAGTCTTTATATCAGCTAAAACCACCAATCTGTTTCACTGGATTCAGAATAAAACCAAATGCTGTCTTACCCAACAATGTTAGTATTTGAATATTGTTACTTGAAGACTTATTCCTGGTTATACTGTTAAGAAAGTATTGTCTTATACTTTGCCTAAAATGAGAATGCATCATAATCAGTGGCGGCTGGTGAATTTTGTTTTAGGTGGGGCTGAAAGTTTGTAAACCAAACGCCTGTAGGGGCGTCATCCACCCCCAGAAGATTTCTTTGTGATTCTCACATACAAATATTGAAGATCTTTGCTCCTTCTCAACTTTGTGGTAATGTTATTTTCATAAAATACAACCAATAGTATGTTAATGTTTGTTTTTGCAAATGTGTTTATTCTGCAAAGGAATGAGTTAAATGTATAACATTGTTTAAACTATTAAAATGACTGGTTAATAGTGCTATTATGAATTGCAATGTCAGCACCATTTTTTTTCCTGCAATTTCAAATGCACTTGTTTTAATAAATAAATACAGCGTTTTAAAAGCATACACAATCTGTGTAAAAATATTAGTCTGTGGTTAAAAGGATTTGAAAGGACTCGAAACTCAAAATGCAGGACTTGGGACTTGACTTGAGACTTTCTAGTCTTGACTTTGGACTTGACTCGGGACTTGCCTGTCTTGACTCGGGACTTGACTCGAGACTTGAGGGCAGACTTGAGACTTACTTGTGACTTGCAAAGCAATGACTTGGTCCCACCTCTGCCACTAATAGTACTAACCTTTAACAGTTAATTTTACTCATTTTCATTAATTACTAGTTTCTATGTAACTGTTTTTATATTGTTTTACTTTCTTTTTTATTCAAGAAAATGTTTTTAATTTAGTTATCTTATTTATTTATTTTTTTAAAAAGTACCTTATCTTCACCGTACATGGTTGTCCAAATTAGGCATAATAATGTGTTAATTCCACGTCTGCATATATCGGTTGATATCGGTATCGGTTGATATCGGTATCGGTAATTAAAGAGTTGGACAATATCGGAATATCGGATATCGGCAAAAAGCCATTATCGGACATCCCTACTTTCCTACCTTTGCCAGGCTTGTTTTCTACCATGTGGCTGTCTTTGAAGTTCTTCCATCCATCCATTTCCTACCGCTTGTCCCTCTTGGGATCACGGGGGCCTGGAGCCTATCCCAGCTGCATTTGGGCGGAAGCTGAGGGTGTTCCTTGACAATTGAAAATGCTGTGATAACATTGTGTATCCATCTTCTGCTTTGTGTGCATCAATGATTAGTTTTCTTTTAAGTCTAAACTGATTTTTTTTTGTTATTGGCATGATGCTTTTTGAGTCCTGAATCATCCAGCATGAACTGAATCTTCTCCACTGCTTTACAGGTTCCTCTTATAGAGTCAGTGTTCATTGGTGACTTCAATTAGGTTTTATTAATCAGAACACATGGCTTCCAAAACTTGTCTCAACTTATCTTAACTCGCAGGAGTTTGTAAGAGGGCTAATAATTTTTAGTCTGGTAATTTTTGTTTTTTGTGAAATATCATTGTTTGCAAATAAAAATTAAAAAAAGGAAGAAAAGGAGGACTGAAGGCGTAAATGTCGTATTTTAGACATTCTCATTGCAACACTGCAATTAGCCATTATAACACTGAAACAATCGACATAAATGGTTCTTGCCTGTGAAGATCCACCAGGAAGATGCGGCGGCAGGACCAGTCCTAGACGTCTCCACACCTGCCCTTGCAGATTAACAAAAAAAAACTTTACTGGTCTACAGTTTTGGTGGACCAAACTGGACACTTTAGCAGTTGGATCCTCTTTCAGTGTATTTTGTTTTATGTATGACTACAGCGCATAACGTCAGTTGCGTAGAAGCATAAATATGTATTCAAAGTGACGTTGCTGATGTGCTGACCAAGGCTCTGTGACCTTTAAAATGGCAAACGTCAGCGTTTATAGCCAACAAATGCCGTGAAATAAGCAGCCTTCCAGCAGGAAGCGAAAATGGCGTGTGGCAAGATAGAGTGCCAACAACTCTCGGTCAAAAACGTTATACTTCTGCTCATTATCTCGCAGTTTACGAATGAAGAACGCAAGGAGCTGCCACACATTCGTTACCAGCTGTTTGAAAAAAGCACCCACGGCAACAACGGACACATCCGTAATCAAGGCCACAGGAACTGTGGAAACTGGGTGAGCAAGGATGGCAGCGTCGGCAAGGGCGGACTTTGCCTATTGAAAAGCTTGGACCCGCTCAGGAGTCCATTCGAGGGGATCGTTAGCCTTATTGTTACGCACAGCACCATAAAGAGGCTGCAGGAGGTGGGCAGCACGGGGAAGGAACTGGCGCGGTCAGATAAATCTGCCACTGCCTGCACTTTGGAAGGCAAAGGAATAGTGCCTTGTGATGAAATGCGGTGACCCAGGAAATCAATCTCTGGCAACCCAAACTGAAATTTAGCAGGGTTGACTATCAGGCCGTGCTCGTTAAGACATATGAACACCTGCGTCATGTGCGAACGATGCTCAACCGCTGAAAGACTCACCAGTAATAGGTTGTCAAGATAAATAAAGAAAAAATCAAAGTCGCGTAACACAGAGTCCATAAGCCTTTGAAAATTTGTGCGCTCCCCTTCCGGCTAAGAAGCATACGCAGGAACTAAAAAATCCCAAACGGGGTTATTACTGTGGTTTTAGGCATGTCTCCGGCGCACTGAGACCTGGTGATAACCACAAATCAAGTCCACTTGCGAAAAAAAGCAGCGCCAGACGGTAGATAATTTTATGCGGGATAATGTTATTAAGACGGCGGAAATCTCCACAAGGTCGCCAGGAACAGTCCGTCTTGGGCATCATGTGCGCCCATCATTAGAGCGCCTCACAATGCCTAAATGCTCCATAGTAGTGAACTCTTCTTTAGCGATGATTAATTTAGCTGCGTTGAGACAGCGTGCGCGAGCAAAAATCGGCCGGCCCACCGTGGGAATGAAATGTTCTACATCATGTTTGGTGTCTGCGGTGGAAAAAACGGGAGTGATTAGAGACGGAAAATCTGCCAACAAACGCTGAAAAACATCACAGGATAATAAATAATTAGCGTGTTTTTACGGTCCAAGTCCACCCGCCTTAAATGAAAAAGTTGTAAAAGACGATTAGCAACATCACAAAGTAACCCATTAGTACACAGAAAATCTACGCCAATACTGGGAACATAATTTTCATACATGGAAGCACACAATCACCAACCTGGACCCGAAAGTGTTGATTGAAGGGCGGTTAGTGGCACTCAGCTGTGGCCCGCCACCACCGGCCGCTCTGTCCGTGTCCGTGGCAGGAAGCAGGCTGACTTTCGAAACAGAGTCCACCAGGAAACGTCTCTTTGACAACGGGTCAGCAATGAAGAGCAGCTTGCTTGCTTTGCCGGCGCCCCAAGCCGCTACTAAACGCTGGCGTTGGAGTTTCCGGGAGCCGTAAAGGCGCATGGAGGAACACACCGTCAGGCTTTGGCGACAAACCGTTGATGGAAGAATCACAGGGTCGTTTCGCACCGCTTCCATGTAGCAACTTCTGCCACTACCGTCGGGTCCGGGCTTCCATTGTTGTCTATGGGGGGCGGGGGGGGGGGGAGGGGCTGCTACAATGCTCGGCTCAAGGTCAGCAGCACACCATCCCCACCAAACACTGTGCTGACAGTGCACTGCTTCCCCCTCCTGAGCCGGCAGATGATGGTCCAGAATACCTTTAAAGCCGTCCGGATGTTGTTTTCCCCGAACTTCTCCCATGTCCAAGTTTTTGCCTCTGCGACTGCCGAAGCCACACACCGCTTGGCCTGGCAGTACCTGTCCGCTGCCTCTGGAGTCCCATGAGCCTAAAGGACCCGATAGGACTCTTTCTTCAGCCTGACGACATTTTGGAATTACTACCACGACAGACACCAACCACCTTGCAGCCACAGCTTTGATCGGCCACCTCGACAATAGAGGTTTGAAACATGGTCCACTCGCACTCAATGTCCAGCTCCTCCTTCGTGACATGATGAAGGTTCTTCCAGACGTGGGAATTGAAACTCTCTCTGATGGGAGACTTTGCTAAACATTACCAGCAGACCCTCAGAATGTATTTGGTCCTGCCAAGTCTGTCTGGCATCCTCCCCGACCATCAGAGCCAACTCACCACCAGGTGGTGATCGGTAGAAAGCTACGCACCTCTCTTCACCCAAGTGTCCAAAACATGAGACCGCAAATCCAATGACACAACCACAAGGTCTCATCATCGAACCAAGACCAAGGGTGTCCTGGTGCCAAGTGCATGTACAGAGACCATTATGTTTGAACATGGAGTGTATTATGGACAATTTGTGACGAGCACAAAAGTCCAACAACTTCCCAATCAAACCTCTCCAGGTTTCACTGTCGTTGTCAATGTGAGAGTTGAAGTCACCCAGCAGAACAAGGGAATCACCTGAGGAAGCACTCTCCAGTACTCCCTCTAGGGAATCTAAAAATAATGGGTACTCTGAGCTGCTGTTTGGTGCATAAGCACAAACAACATTTAGGACCCGTGCTCCACCCGTAGGCGGAGGGAAGCCACCCTCTCATCTACTGGGTTAAACTTCAATGTACAGGGTTTGAGCCAGGGGGGCAACAAGATTACCATCCCAGCCAGTCGCCTTTTTACTGCGTGCAACGTCAAAGTGGAAAAGAGTCCAGCCCCTCTCGAGAGGACTGGTTTCAGAACCCTTGTTGAGCGTAAAAGTGAGTCCTACTATATTTCGCCGGAATTTCTCCACCTCGCGCAACAGCTCAGGCTCCTTCCCCTCCGGCGAGGTGACGTTCCACGATACAAGAGCTAGTTTCTGTAGCCGAGGATCGGACCACCAAGGACCCTGCCGTCGTCTGCTGCCCAGCTCACCCTGCACCCAGCCTCTATGCCCCCTCCTATGAGTGGTGAGCCCATTGGCAGGGGGGCCTATGTTGCCTCTGCGGGCCGGGCGCAATGGGGCCCTTGCCATCGGGCCCAACCTCCGGGCTTAGCTCCTGAGGTGATCCACGTCCAGGCGAGGGAAATCTGAGTCCTCGTGTTTTGTTCATAAAGGTCCTGGAGTTGCTCTTTGTCTGGTCCCTCACAGGACCTGTTTGTTTTAGCTCCTAGGATAATTGGGACATGCACATTTCTCTACTACAATAAGGTGGCAGCTCAGAAAGGAGTCACGTGCCACAAAGGTGTCGAAATAGACACTGTTCAATTGTATGTGAATTGGTGCCTGGTAGTATTGACACAGTTCAGTACCTTTTACAATTACAAAATTTGGTACCGATTTCTAGCTGCAAGGTCATTTTTGGTCTTTCTGTGCATAGCTTTGGTAACTTTATGCTTTGGTAACTTTATTGCACCACTCTGCATTTGATTTTAAAGTACAACGTCATTGAACCTACAGCGTTACTATAGCACTAGTTTGTTATGCTAACTCAATTTATTTTTAGCTGGAGTTAATTGCCAAACAAGAACATGTTAAATTCTGATTCAACCAGACATTTTAACCACTTGGTTCTTGTGCAGTGAACATGAAGACGTAGCTTTTTTCTGTTTTTACACAGTTATAGATTTGTCAAGTAACATGGGTCAAAGAACAGTGCATTTTAACAACTACAATATGACTGAGTACTACCTATGTAGAATTCCCAAAGTCATTCCTGGCATGTTTTTGCAATGGCAGATATGTTTTGTACAGGATAAAACCCACATAAACAAGGCATGAACATGCACATTTCCAACAACACAGATGTGATTTACTGGATCTTCACTACACTTGCACCTTCCAGAAGTAAGAGCAGAAGTTTGTTCTTCATCCAGGAGAATAAACGTTTGATGCAGTGCATATTCCTTGTTTTGCAAGTATGTTTGTCGGCCACATGAGCAGCACAGGCAGCGATACGTCTTTTGCGCCTGTGCTTCATGGTGGACTGGTTGGGCAGTTGGGAACTGTTGCAGATGAATGGGTGCCGGAGGATTCGACTTGGTGTAATTCTTGCTTTCTGATCCCACTTGAACATTGCTCTTAACAGCTTGAAAAATCTGTCAACCTCGTGGTCTCTCTCTGGAAACATCTAATTTAAGCAACATATTTCAACAGTCAGGCTTGGAGTGATACCATTATAGATTATATTCAGTTTGAGTAAGTTATTGATTTTTTCGATACCGACCTTTATCATTTCTTCCAGGGAGTATATCTTATTACTTTTTGTGTCGTTTGATTCAATTGAGTATTCACTACGTGTCTAAAACAAATATAGAAGTGTTACAGAAAACTGATTAAAGAAGTAACTAGAAAAGCAATAAAAGATCAGGTAAATATTTGGCAAAAGCAATTGTAAAGATAGTTACATATAGTACAGTGGTACCTTGGCTTACAGTGCCCCGGCTCACAAGTTTATTTTAGGATCGGAGCTGTCTTATGACTAATTGTTCAGGTTACGAGCCTCCCCACTGATAATTGCCGGTAACAAATGTCTAAGTTAACCCTGTGAGATCTGCCCAAAAACTCTGGTATGTGACTTCCAACAACATTAGCTAACAAATAGCAAGTCATAACTTTATTTTTACAACCATGGGTGTGCGTGGGTGAGTGTGAAGGGCAGTGCTAACAAGAAGAAGCAGATGATATTCATTTAATTTAAAACCAAATAATCAAAACATGACCGAAGTGTGCGTGTAGCTGACATGGTGAAGCAGTACAAACGATGCAATGTTGGTCCGCACCATACTGACACAGAATGTCAATGATTGAATAAAGGCTATAACGACGCCAGGCAAATGCGTTAAAATAATCTCTAAACAGAGGATATGTATCCATGACAATATGGAGAAGCTGCTGATTAGGTGTTTGAGAGAGAAGCAGCTCGAAGGAATTACTGTATAAATCCGCTCTTCAAGGTAAAGCTGGGGTTGGGCATCGAGGATTAATGAAAATGGGACTAACATTTTGATTCTTCATTGATTTATTCTGATTTTTTTTTATGCCTGACTGCAAGAAATAGCCGCCAAACAAAAAGAAGAAATAGCCGCACAACAATGACAAAAAAATAGCTGCCATTAACAAAGAAAAAAATCAATCACCGTAACAACAACGGACAGTTTGGAAATACTTAAAAGTTTGGATTAACTTTGTCAAAAAAGGCTGTTATATCGTGTAAAGAAGGATTCATGACAAATACAATAAAACACCCACAAATTCATGGTGTGGATATCAAAGAGTGCCTGTCTTAGACGAGCTACGCCTGCCATGTTCAGTCAGAAATCAGATAACTAAAACAATAAATTGTGTCCGTCTTATATGATACTAGTGCTATTACCAATACGGTGGATCAACTCAAATATCAGCACCAGATCGGACACATTAACATAATATGTATACCCAAAATGTTACTCTGTGGTTTTTTAAAAATAACACGATTGCGACAACATGAACATCGAAACAAACAGATCAGGCAAGTATATAAATAAATGAGATAATGTTGTTTAATAGTCTCTTTCTAATTTTTGTTTAAAATATTTGTATCAATCAGACTGGTCTTTAAATATTTTCCTGTTTCGGTTAGCAGGTAAGTAATTCATATATTTATAGTTGGTTTCGTATTTCTAAAGGGGACATTTTTTTTTAGCTAATAAAAGTGGACCTTTCATCCAATGAAGCTCTAATTAGCCATGACCCTGCCTTTGTAAACATCTGAATCGAGAATCATTGGGAACTGGAATCAAAACGAGAATCGGAATAGTTTAAATTCATACAATGCCCAACTCTAGTAAATGTTATACAATATTATAACATTACTTCATAAAACTATTGTAGTTGTCCATAGTATATTCAATTGTATTGTTTGTGACAAAATATACATGATCCAGAAGTTGTTTTTTTTTAATTTTCATATCAAAAAGCATGTTACGTGTTAAAATTGGGGGCCTGGGGGCACAACGGAATAATTGAAATTCAGTTAATTTAAATGGGAAACATTGATTTAATAATTATGGATTAAAATTTTCTAGCACTTTTTTCTAGCAACCAAAAGCATGTTACACTGAGAAGCCATCATTTATTCACTGCACAGTCACATTTGCTTTGGGGTAGCCTGACGTGGCCAAAAGCATTTCCGACCACCACCAAACATTCATTGACATTCATACACCAGTCTGGGTGGCATTGATAGCAAAGTGGGTGTAGTGTCTTGCTTAAGGACAAATCGGCAGTGACAAGGCTGTCGGAAGTTGCATTGTACTACGAACCCTCAACTTCTTCTGGACAAGTTGAGCCCACTATATTTGAAATCCAAGCATTTTGGGTTATGATCTCCATCACATAATTAAAGTTGTAAGCCAAGGTAACACTGTGCTATCGCAAGGATGCTCGTGGGTCGCTATTGGTCACTTCACAATTGTGTCAGCTCACTTATACAGATCTAAAATTCCAGATTTATCTACTGTACATCAAATGTAGTCGCCTTATTTGTACACGTCAAAGCATTGAAACATGTTTTTAAAATGCGAAAGCTGATGTCTCAGCAGAAAATGTTGGGATACAATTAATCTCAGAGTAATAATACAAACTCTTAACTTACCTTAAAATTCCATTGACCCAAATCTGTCTTGTTGAAATATTGTGTTGTCGTCTTTCCCGCATCAAGAATATTTTGTGGTGGTAGTCCACGGACACCAATCATGCATTCCAGCTAAACAGATATCATTAACATAATGGTAATAATAATAATATGATCATATTTGTAAAAGATTATAAAACAACTTTGCTAAAAGCAAGGAAGTTAAACAAGATTTCCAAACATCAACCTTCAAGAAAAAACATGGGTCCTGTAAAACTGGGCATGCCCTGTGTGAAAAATTCAATAAATAAACCTTAAACATTGTTTTTCCTCCCAGCGAGAGAAATTGATACAATGTGGAGGTTGTTATCACCTTAAAGGCCTACTGAAACCCACTACTACCGACCACGCAGTCTGATAGTTTATATATCAATGATGAAATCTTAACATTGCAACACATGCCAATATGGCCGGGTTAACTTATAAAGTGCAATTTTAAATGTCCCGCTAAACTTCCGGTTCAAAACGCCTTTGGATGATGACGTATGCGCGTGACGTAGCCAGTGAAACAGAAGTATCGGTACCCCATTGAATCCAATACAAAATAGCTTTGTTTTCATCTCATAATTCCACAGTATTCCGGACATCTGTGTTGGTGAATCTTTTGCAATTTGTTTAATGAACAATGGAGACTGCAAAGAAGAAAGTTGTAGGTGGGATCGGTGTATTAGCGGCGGACTACAGCAACACAACCAGGAAGACAGAGATGGATAGCAGACGCGTTAGCCGCGGAACTCACCTTAACTTCCTCCGTCTCGCCGACCGCATCTGTGATCGGGTGAAGTCCTTCGTCGCACCGTCGATCGCTGGAACGCAGGTGAGTACGGGTGTTGATGAGCAGATGAGGGCTGGCTGGCGTAGGTGGATAGCTAATGTTTTTAGCATAGCTCTGTGATGTCCAGTTGCTAAGTTAGCTTCAATGGCATCGTTAGCAACAGCATTGTTAACCTTCGCCAGGCTGGAAAGCATTAACCGTGTATTTACATGTCCCTGGTTTAATAGTATTGTTGATCTTCTGTCTATCCTTCCAGTCAGGGATTTATTTATTTTGTTTCTATATGCAGTTAAGCACGATGCTATCACGTTAGCTCCGCAGCTAAAGTGTTTCGTCGATGTATTGTCGTGGAGATAAAAGTCACTGTGAATGTCCATTTCGCGTTCTCGGTTTAAAATACAAATCCGTGATCCACAATAGAAAAAGGAGAGAGTGTGGAATCCAATGAGCCAGCTTGTACCTAAGTTACGGTCAGAGCGAAAAAAGATATGTCTTGCACTGCCTTCTAGTCCGTCCCTCTAACGTTCCTCATCCACGAATCTTTCATCCTCGCTCAAATTAATGGGGTAATCGTCGCTTTCTCGGTCCGAATCGCTCTAGCTGCATTGAAAACAATAGGAAAATATGAGGAGGCGATCAACTGACTACGTCACGCTACTTCCGGTAGGGGCAAGGCTTTTTTTATCAGAGACCAAAAGTTGCGAACTTTATCGTCGTTGTTCTATACTAAATCCTTTCAGCAAAAATATGGCAATATCGCAAAATGATCAAGTATGACACATAGAATGGATCTGCTATCCCCGTTTAAATAAATAAAAATCATTTCAGTAGGCCTTTAACTTTTGATTTTAGGTTTCCACTGTGTCTCACAGTTAATGTCATTTTACTACTGATGGGATACTGACTGGAATTATAGCTACCAGAAAAGAGACAGATCTATTGATTAACAAGTGACTCCTTTGGTTGGATTTTATGTTGCTGCTCAAGTTGATTTATTCTGAAAATACTCTAAGTGTGAAATTAATTTATAATGTAAAAAATTATTGATTTTGTTTGGGTTGGATTTTTTCTTGCCCTCATGTGAGATCTGAGCCAAGGATGTCGTTGTGGCTTGTGCAGCCCTTTGAGACATTTTTGATTTAGGGTTGTATAAGTAAACTGTGATTGATTGAGTTTTGTTAATTATTTATTTAGATATATTTTTATGCTCAGCAGATTGCTACAAAACAAAGACATTTTCAATTAGAGTGTGTATATTTTTGGTACATTTCCATAAATACAGTGAAAAAACACATCAACGAAACTTTATATAACGAAATTAGGAACAAGTGAAACACTAAAATAAATATATATATTTTGCTAATCTTTACCAAAGATTGGTATTTAGAACTATGAAGTGCCCCAGCTTTTTTTTTACTGCAGCTAAACAATATATTTTTAAAACATTTATGGTCTGGACCAGAGCACCCAACCACCCAAGTGTGAAGGTAGCCTAAAAGTAACGTACTTAAGTAACATACTTACTAATTCATAGTCTGTGCTTCTCATAAAAGGATAAATTCCAAGCACCATCCTTACTACCACAACGGCCAGTGACCAGATGTCGATAGCCTCACAGTAGCGAAGTCCAAAAATTATTTCTGGAGCCCTGTTTGAAAAATAAACACTTGTTTGTAAAGAATAACCACAATGACAATCTAATACCAACAACTGTTTCGATAGAGCCGACCTGAAATAAGGAACCTGTCTAGTTTTGATCTTCTTAGCTTCATGTCTACACAGAGCCACACTGAAGTCAATCAGCTTCACTGTGAATGGCTGCTGTCCATGATCCACCAGCATTATGTTATCTGGTTTTACATCACCATGGATCACTCCCACAGCTTTGAGTGCATCAAAAGCAGTAGCTAGCTAAACAGAACCATGACGGAAGATATTGGTGGTATAAACAAAAAAAAACAAATGTGATAAATAAAATATGAATTATCCAACCTCGCCAGCGAGTGTACCTGCTGAATGATGGGTCTGATGTCCCGAAGTCGGATACGACCATTTGCCTCAAAGTATTGGGACAGGCTGATATCCAACATTTCAAAGACTAAATACTTGTCACCAGAAGAGTCTCCATAAAACTTGACAATATTGTCCCGGTCCAGTCTGATGTCCATTAACATCCGTAGTATGGATGCCTGGAAACACACAAGTTCAAAATTTTTAACTGGAGCATGTTAAACTATAGAGAGTTTAGTTACATTGTGTACTGTGCTTATAAACTGAGGTATTGTGGAAATATAGATTTTACAATAAGGTTTGTGTTGGACAAAAGTGAGCAATATCAACTTTTGTTAATATATATATATTTATGTAATGTTTCTTTGGCAGTTTTGCTTATTAATTTAATGAAAAATCATATTTCCAAATTACTGGTTGAGGACTGATGGGCCTTGAAACTGAACAAATGCTGGGATTTTGGGCAGCAGCATGATTGAAACAGTTAAAACAGGAAGACAGCTGTACTTACTTAACCCGCTCATCAATCCCATATATCGGCTGGAACTATGACAACAAAACATGTTCCAAAACCATGTCGGTTGCTTGATAAACAACTGAACAAATAAAGTACGGACATATAATTGGTGGTAGTCAGAAGAAGTCTTGAGTTGATGATTACACAATGAAAACCTGTGATAGCACACAGGAACAATCCTGAAGATGTATGGTCGAAGAAAGACAAAGTCCAAGTCCAGGTGAGAAGATTCACAGTCATAAGGGAGTTCAATGACAACATGTCTTGTGTGGATCTCTGAGACCGCATGCTGAACTTTTTGTGTTATTGCTTATTTGTTTTATGCTGCCTTCACAAATTCCTGAATGCACACATTTCTGACAGCATGTGTTTTACTGACCGTTCCTGGACTTCAAAGAGTTTAACTACATTGAGGCTGACCACACTGGCAAGGAAGTAGAGCTAAGAAGAGTAACAACCTTTTTAAGAAAATATGTATATAGTACATATGTATATAAATATGTATATACAGTAGATTCCATCCATGCACAGAAGTGCCGAAACCATAGCTCGCAAGGTCAGAACATACAGTTTCAAGATATTCCTCTGCATTACAAAGAAGAGAAACTGAAATAGTTTAGCTGAATAGTTTGCACATCACTGAACTGTGTTCCAAGGATGGCACAAAGCCTTTCTTAACACGTTTCAAACACAGCACCAACACAGATCGGCGCCATAGTACCACGGATCTCCCCGAAATGCAGAAAAGTTCTCCACCCTCTAATCCGCGTCAACTGCAGTGCCACTGATGTGATGATGTGATGCCTCTGTATTTTACCCCGCCGCCACCGTATAGTTTTCGTGATCACAACGTGAAAGTCCAAGAGGAAAATGTGACAGGCGGATTATGTCGGTGTTATCACAGTATTATGTAGGATTGTGTGGTGCAATTACGGGGGCTGCCGTTCTTTACACGGGCAAAAAACGTTTTGAACAGGGCCCATGTCAAACTGCCAAGACCGCCACGAAAAAATGTAACATGTTTGATTTTTGGGGGCAAATCCCTGAGAACCGTGGGTATTCGCCCCCAAAAAATCAAACATGTTACATTTTTTCGCTGTGCTCTTTGGCGGAGAACAGTGAATTGCCGACCTGTCATCTAAACCACCAATGTGTGAACGCCCTTTAAGAAGTGATACTACAGAGGACATGCTATCAAATATAAAATATTTCCATTACATTTCTAAGTTGTTAGTGTTTTTTTTAGCGCCAAAGAAGCCGGAAATCCCATAAACAGATTAAAATAAAAAATAAAATTTGAACGCCAATATTCAAATCCTACAGTAAATTGCACATATTTAATGCCCCGATACTGCATAGAAAGTAATTTCACTCCAGGATTGTGAAGTGAGTTGTAGAATTACCATATACAAAATAAAAATGTTCAGTTTAATTGTAGAACTACAGAACAGACAATAACCATGTTATTGTGACCAACCACTAAAATGTATAAAAAATATACAAGTGAAAGTTATTTTTAAACACTTTTATATTTTTTTGTTTTTGGCTTAAAACTAAATTGGTAAATATTGTTAGCAACCCTAATTATTTTTCATTTTTCTTTTAACCTAGACCCATTCTTTACTTTTCAGTTTTCAAGTGATATAAAGATGAGACACAGAAGCAACAACACACCTCTCGTTGGACGTTCTTCCCTGGCCTGGCAATCTTAATCGCCATGTTTTGTTTTGATTCCCGGTCCAAACACTTGATAACAACTCCATAGCTGCCTTTTCCCAAGATTTTTAGTGTCTTATATCTTTGAGGAAGAATTTCTGGTGAAAAATAGAAAAAGTTAAGACAATTCTGCTCTATTTTTGATAGTTTCAATAGTTGTATCAAATTAAAAGAAGGCTTGGTACCATAATGTGTGTACCTTTCAAATTCAAAGTCACTGGGATCTTTTGGGTCATTCTGATTTTATTGGTCAATTCATTTTAGTACCATTTTTTAATAAAAAAATATCGATTGTACATTTCATAACATAACATGTCTATGTATGGAATCATGCATGTTTTAACTCATGACAGTAAACCTGGATATCTAACCTTTAGGTGACTTTAATTTCAAAGTTATGTAATGATGTCATCAATCATGATGTTCATGGCTTTAGGAGAACGATGCCTTGTTTGTGAGTGATCGAGTTCAAAGTCACTAGAGGTATGGTTTCGTTAAATGTCTAGGAATAGATAATAGAATATAGTGATTATTGAGCAATACAGCTATCTTCATCAAGCTCTTCTCTCAGCAAACAACACAGATAGTAAGTTGCCAAACCAGCAAACAAGCCCATGTGCAAAGTCTCATGTTCTTTTGAATAGAACACGGATATTTAAACACCTATTGGATTTGCTTTTTAAAACTTAAAAGTATTCACTATTTTTGTTCTTGGGAAACAATCTTGAAAAAATAAGCACTCCTTGGTTAAAAAAATGGGTAACACTTTAGTATGCGGAACACATGAACCATTAATTAGTTGCTTATTAACATAGGGTTAGGGTAAGGGTCAGGGTCAGGGTCAGGTTTAGGGTTAGGTTTAGGGTTGGGGGTAGGGTTAGGGTTAGGGTCGGGGTTAGGGTTACGGAAGACTTAGTTAATGGCTTACTGGTTGTATAATAAGGCCATGCAGAATAAGGCATTAATAGGTACTTAATAAGTACTTAATAATGACTAATTAACAGCTAATATGTTACTAATTTGCATGTTAATAAGCAACTAATTTAAAGTGTTAGTAAAAATGTTTGCCATATTGAGGAATTAGACATACAATAACAATATTACTGAATTGTAAACATCATTATTAATAATTAATTACAATTACAACAATTAAGATCAACCTACTGTACACATTTGAATTACTTGGTGACTTTATGATAACAGGACTGTGACTTTTCCAGTAAGTTAGTGCAATTAGTAGAAACTGTAAAATGATACAATACATTTCATACGATATGACTCCAATGTTGTTGTTTTTTAGTATATCCGAAAGGTATACTGTAATTGAATAAGATTCTTAATTTTAAAATATTCAAGCTAAAGTGTGAAAATACAAAAGGATTTATGACTGTTTCCATATTCCATGCAAAATATTGAAATGTTCACTTGTTATTTAGGTATATTGTTTAACCACCAGATGTCAGAATTGGATCACAAATAAGACCCAATGTACTTTTTTGTGGACTGATATCCTTTCATTTCCACGCATAGCCAGACAGGGATTTGGGGAGTTGGTTTGTCTTTCCACCACATATCCCAGTTCAGGGTAGTTTATAAAAATCAGGCTTTTATGACATATGGGGGAGTGAGTGGTGCAGTACATTTGCTGATGCCATGTAAATAAACAGACAATAATATGGCATATTTATTTTACTAAGCGCAAGTAAATTAAATACAAAGCAATCAAAATGATTTTAAAAACAAAGTGAAGCGGAGTGCTGAATATTCCTCTGTATATATGTTAAAAAGAGTAGCTCTACTGCTCATAGCTTCACAAATTGAAATTAAGTTTCTAAATAATAACATACTGTAACGGTGGTCGTTGTTTTTTAGGAACGCCTCAACTATGTTTAACCAATCAGCGTTTAACGGCACAGGCCGCCCATAGAAAAATCCCACTTCGCTGGCAGGGACTAAAAGTATTTCCTGTGGAACTAAATCTACCTAGGTAGTTTGTGGTGAAAACGCAGGGGGGTATTTATTGTACCTAAGTAAATGGGAAAGTTCCTGTAAAAGTTCCTGCGGCGGAAAAAGGCCTAATAGTCTGTACAAATAATAATACATTTCAGTGTTTAACTCACGGCGACAACACAAACACATCAGATTTAGTGTTACCCTGTTAGCACAAGCATTCGGTTCACTTCGGTTGAGGCTAAAAACTACACAAATGGCATACTGTAGCTACTGTTACTGTTAGAACATGTTGAAAAACTGAATAGTTAATATTTGATATGATTTACTTTTGTTCCACTCACTTACTGACGTCATCATCATGGCGCCGATGAAGGCTGCCTCGGTGCTTTCGTGCGCTCTGTTTTGTTTGTTTTTGTACATAAATTGTGTTTCCGGGTGCTCTTACACCCGTGAAGAGCTACTGAACATCAGATCCACCATCCCTATGGACTTGTTACCGGTCATCTTAGCGTCAGCTGCGGATTTGGTCCATTCTGCGATCAAAAGAGGGAAACCGCATCGACGAGGAAAGAGAGCGGGCGCACTTGTCCGTCTTCGCGGACGGGGATTACGCACGCCTCTACCAGGCATCTTCCTCTCCAACGTCCGCTCACTTGCCAACAAGATGGACGAGCTAGCGTTGCTGATGAGAAGGAACAAGGACTTCTCCTCATCATGTGTGTTGTGCTTCACGGAGACTTGGCTGAGCGCATGTGTCCCGGACAGCGCGCTTCAACTGGAGGGCTTTCATCTCCTCCGCGCGGACCGAGACGCGGCGCTCTCTGGCAAAAAAAGAGGCGGGGGACTATGTTTCTTTATCAACAATAGCTGGTGCACAGACGTGACTGTCATTTTTAGACACTGTTCTTCTTCTGTGGAATATTTCTTCATCCACTGTAAGCCCTTTTACTCACCGCGTGAGATTGTTTCATTCATTCTCGTGGCTGTTTACATCCCGCCTGGCGCGGACGTGCGTGATGCTCAGCGCGCGCTCGCAGGACAGATCTTACATGTGGAACGGTCTTTTCCTGACTCTCTTGTTATTGTGCTTGGTGACTTTAACAAGGGAAATTTGAGCCAGGAATTACCAAAGTATAGACAGTTTATTAAATGCCCGACCAGAGAGGAGAACACGCTGGATCACTGCTACACTACATTGAGCAAGGCTTTTCATGCAGTCCTGCGCGCTGCTCTTGGACTATCAGATCACGTGATGGTGCACTTAATCCCTTCATACAGACAGAGACTGAAACTGGCTAAACCTGTTATGAGGAACATTAAGTGTTTCACCGCCGAGTCTGTGGACGAGTTGCGTGCTTGTTGGGAAACGACAGACTGGGAGGCAATTGGAGCGGCCACGAACAATCTGGACGAGTATACGGACACTGTGACCTCATACATACAGTTCAATGAGGCGCGCATCATTCCAACGCGCACCAGGGTTTGTTATAACAACGACAAGCCCTGGTTCACACCCAAGCTCCGACAGCTGCGCAAGAAGAAGGAGGCTGCGTGGAGAGGCGGGGACCAAAGTACATACAGAGAAGCGAAGTACCACTTCACCAGGGAAGTGGAGAAAGCTAAATCTGTGTACTCTAACCGTCTACAGGAACAGTTCCGCTCCAATGATTCTGCGGCAGTTTGGAGAGGTCTAAGGGCCCTTACGAACTATAAGCCCAAAACCCCCCAGGCCCTGAACATTCAGGGCCTCAACACACATTGCTGTCGTCATGAACGGCCTTCAGCTCATCAAAGCCATGCTCCCCCCACCATCACCCTCCCCACCAATGCCAGCACATCATTAAAGGAGTTAAAGGAGTTAAAGGACTCAAAGGACTCCAATGACATCACAGGACTCCAAAAACATCATAAGACTGTAAAGACCCTCTCCATCAAAGAAGAGGATGTCCGCCGGCAGTTCTTGAAGCTGAATACGCGGAAGGCCCCCGGGCCGGATGGTGTCTCCCCCTCCACTCTCAGACACTGTGCGGACCAGCTGGCTCCTGTCTTCACTGACATTTTTAACACCTCTCTGGAGCTATGCCGCGTGCCGTCCTGCTTTAAGACCTCTACCATTGTCCCTGTCCCCAAGAAAGCACGGATCACAGGACTAAATGACTACAGGCCGGTCGCGCTGACGTCTGTGGTCATGAAGTCCTTTGAGCGCTTGGTCCTGCCCCACCTCAAGGACATCACCGCCCCCCTCCTGGACCCACTGCATTTCGCCTACAGAGCCAACAGGTCTGTGGATGATGCAGTGAACCTGGCCCTCCACTTCATCCTGGAGCATCTGGACTCCCCAGGAACCTACGCTAGGATCCTGTTTGTGGACTTCAGCTCTGCCTTCAACACCATCCTCCCTGGACTGCTACGAGACAAGCTCTACCAGCTCAGCGTGCCCAACTCCCTCTGCAGTTGGATTAATGACTTCCTGACAGACCGAAGACAGCACGTACGGCTGGGGAAGATTGTCTCGGACAGTCGAACCACAAACACTGGTACTCCTCAGGGCTGTGTACTCTCCCCCTGGCTCTTCTCCCTGTATACAAACTGCTGCACCTCCAGTCACCAATCCGTAAAACTGCTCAAGTTTGCGGATGACACCACCCTCATCGGGCTCAACTCGAATGGCGATGAGTCCGCCTACAGGAGAGAGGTGGACCGGCTGACGTCCTGCTGCAGCCTCAACAACCTGGAGCTGAACGCCCAGAAAACAGTGGAGATGATCATGGACTTCAGGAAAGTCACAGCCCCGCCATCCCCCCTCACCCTGATTGACTCTCCCACCCCCGTCCCCATTGTGGACTCCTTCCGTTTCTTGGGCACCACCATCACCCAGGACCTCAAGTGGGAGCTGACCATCAGCTCCCTCATCAATAAGGCCCAGCAGAGGATGTACTTCCTGCGGCAGCTGAGGAAACTTAAGGTGCCGACAGAGATGCTGGTGCAGTTTTACTCAGCCATCATAGAGTCCATCCTGACCTCCTCCATCACAGTGTGGTTCCCCGGCGCCACAGTCCAGGATAAGAATAGACTGCAGCGCATCGTACGTGCTGCTGAGAAGGTGATTGGCTGCAAGCTCCCATCCCTCCAGGACTTGTTCTCCTCCAGGACCAGGAGGCATGTGGGTCGGATCACAGCTGACTCTTCTCACCCTGGACACACACTATTCTCCCCTCTCCCCTCAGGCAGGAGACTACGCTCCATCCAGACCCACACCTCCCGCCACCTGAACAGTTTTTTCCCCTCGGCCATCAGGCAAATGAACAATAACTCCTAACAGCAGCTCCTTGAATTCCTAGAATCCCTTCTAAGTCTATCTGATAGCTCAGTCACAGCTCTTTTTATACCAAATATGTGTTATATGTGTTTTATGTCGCACGTTTGCACCAAGAAAAATTCCTAGTTTGTGAACCCGTTCTCAAACAATGGCAATAAAACGATTCTGATTCTGATTCTGATTCTCTATTTCATAAATATCCTAAAACTACAAGGTCATGCCGAGTCCAGTGTCGTTTAAGAACTATGCTCTCTTGTTGTCATAATAATTATATCTTGCCCCGCAAAACACTAGTTGTGTGTCTAAGTTGTTTTTTGGACATAAACACACTCTGTGTCCAGTTTATGACACTGAATTTATATATCTGTTGGGGGAAAAAAAGGATATTTTATTTTACCAGACTGTGAACAGTTTAAATTCTGACCAAATTACCCAAGAAAATCTGTGCAATTCTGGAATGGGACACTGCCAAATTGATCTTGTTCTTGCATGTGAAATACTGACTCTTGAAATAGCAATCCATGCAATTTGGTAGTGTGCAATATTCTTTAAAGTGAGGGTGTATTGTTTTTATTGTAATTATTATTATTTCTAATTTCACTTCCTGTGAGGAAGGATGGGATTGGAAAGGGCTTTGTAGGGTTTCAAGGTTTTTGCACCATTTTTGTACTTTTTCGGACCAACTAATTCTATGAGAGGTGAAGCAGATGTAATACAAAACGTCTTATAAATGATAACACTTATACATTATTCTCCCATGGTTTTACACCATCCCCAACCCTGCCCTCAGCTCTAGTTGATGAGCTTGTAAACAGCTTTAGTTCCAATGTTATGACTGGTATTGATACTACCTTCCTAATTAGGACCAACGTTCTGCCAGGAAGGAACAGATCACCTTTGAGAAATGCTGCACTGGTTAAAGCACAAAACACGAATATGTATACAAGCAGAACGCAGGTGGCAAATAACTAAACTCCAGGTATATTGTAACACCTAAATCATGAATGCAAGGCAATCAGTTTTCAGATATTATCAATAGAAACAGCAGTAAGCACTCGCACACTTTTTTCTGTAGTGGACAGACTGACAAACCCCACATCATCAGTCCCTCCTGAACTGCTGTCTAACAAGTCAGGCAATGACTTTGCAGCCTTTTTGACAGAGAAATTATTACAGATAAGACAAGTATCAAGTATCAAAATCCAGCTCAGGAATGATAACACCGCTTGTACCTTCCCGTCCCCTAGTTAATCTAGGACATTTCAGCCTCCTAGATTATAAAACTCTAAAGGAAACAGTTTCACAATGAAAGCCCACAACATGTTGCCTTGATATTCTGCCTTCAATTTAAAAAACATATTTAACTGTATAGCTACGGATGTACACAGATAATACATATTTCAAGCAGAAAACTGCAGAAATAAGACCTCTTCTAAAAAAACAAAACAAGCCTGGATGCTACAATTAGTAACTACAGGCCGATATCAAATCTGCCATTTTTCAATGGAAAATCTTGAAAGTGTTGTTTTCCAGCAAATTCATGCTTTTATGATGCAAAACAATATTTTTTAAACACATTTCAACGTGGATTTCGTCCACACCTCAGCACTGGAACTGTTCTTATCAAAGTCTTAAATGATATTCATCTGAACAATGATGCATGCAAATCCTCTGTTCTGGTATTACTGGATCTCAGTGCTGCATTTGACACAGTTGATCATAACATACTACTCAGCAGATTGAAAAAGTGGGTGGGACCCACCAACCCTGTGCTTCAAATCTTACTGACACGATAGGGACTTTTTTGTGCAAATTTTTTCTCAAAACAGAAGAAGAGAAATATAACCTCAGAGAAAAATCTAATTTAAAACATTTGCATGCACACACAGCACTTGAAACCTTTAGTATATCAGTGTGTGGAATTAAATTATAGAATGGATTAAGCAAATAACTCAAACTATGTACTAACTTGATGCAGTTTAAGAGGTTAAAACACAATGTTTACAAAGTATAAGGAAGAGGAACAATGTTAATTATTCAAAATAAGATATGATTAATCTCTTTATGTGAATCGTAACTGACTTCACTATTTATGAAGAGAACTGTTGTATTGAGAATACATTGATACAACTGCTACACATTGAAAACAGGAAGTGAACATATGTGTAAGAAACTGCTATGAAGTGGAAAAGGGGTAGGATTAAATAAGCTTTGCTTCTTCTTACTCCTTTTCGAGAATGTTGTAAAGAGAAATGGAAAACATGATGTATCATGTTGAAACTGCTATCATGTTCGAAATAAATTTCGACCAATTGGAAACATATCAAAAACGAAGTTAATGCATATCAACAACAAGAAGAACTCCCCAATAAACATGGATCATAACCAGTTAGACGAGGTTGCCACCTTTACATACCTAGGAAGCATTATTGCTGTGGACGGAGGAACGGAGGAGGATGTCAGTGCCAGAATTGGAAAAGCAAGGACCATATTCACTATCCTAAATAAAATCCGGAAAGCAAAAAACATCACTCAAGACCAAACTGCAAATCTTCAACTCAAACGTCAAATTCACCTTACTCTACAGTTCAGAAACCTGGAAGATCACCGCCAACATACTCAACAAAATACAGACATTCTTCAACCGCTGCCTCCGTCGCCTCCTGGGTATCTACTGGCCTAACACCATTTCCAATGCCAACCTGTGGGACCTCACTAGACAAGACACAATAGAAACACAAATCAGGAGGAGGAAATGGAACTGGATTGGTCACACACTGCGTAGACACAATACATCTATCACAAAACATGCTCTAACATGGAACCCGCAAGGCAAGAGGAAGAGAGGAAGGCCTAGAGCCACTTGGAGAAGAAACACAGAGCAGGAGATGAAGGCGCAAGGGCTGTCATGGCAACAACTGGAGCGGAGGGCACAAGACCGAAGGGGATGGAGGAGTTTCATCAATGGCCTATGTTCCTTAGGGAATTTAAAGGCCTAAGTAAGTAAGTAAGTATTGGAAACCATGAATCTGAGTGAATTAAGATCACCTCGTAGCGCGTAAGGACGGGAGTCAAAAGAGGGAACTAACTGTTTTAATAACATTCCGCAACATACAATAATGATGGAGCAGTACTCTGCATTCGTGCCTTTTTCAACAACAAAAACAACAACGGAAATGCGTTCCCTTCAAACCCGTCCGACCGGAACTCTCTAACCATAACTCAAGTTCCGTGGGTGAATTATGTAAACCCACTAAGACATGCACCTGGGGATAGGTTGATTGGCAATACTAAAAATTGGCCCTAGTGTGTGAATGTGAGTGTGAATGTTGTCTGTCTATCTGTGTTGGCCCTGCGATGAGGTGGCGACTTGTCCAGGGTGTACCCCGCCTTCCGCCCGATTGTAGCTGAGATAGGCTCCAGCACCCCCGCGACCACAAAGGGAATAAGCGGTAGAAAATGGATGGATGGATGGCACTAAGAGTTGTTCCCCATGGTTCCATTTTTGGATCGCTTCTATTCAACATCTACTTGCTTCCCCTAGCTCACATTATGGAACATCACAGCATATCATATCATACGTATATGCTGATGGCACACAACTCTATATTTCAGTGTCATCACATGACTATAGCCTGTTACTCTAATTGAGTAACTCTATTGACCAAATCAATGAGTGGATGTGCCATAATTTTTCTCCATCTAAATGCAGAAAAGACATAAGTGATCTTTTTTGGCACTAAAAATGAAAGGTCAAAGATCAGCACTCACCTTAGCTCAATTGACAGCTACAAACCAAGCCAGAAATCTTGCAGTGATTATTGACTCAGACCTGAACTTCAACAAGTATCTAAAGTTCATCCCCAAATGTGCCTACTACCACCTGAAAAATATAGCTACAGTTAAAGGTCTTCTGGTTAAACAAGACATGAACAACTTATTCATACATTCATTTTCCGTAGGTTGAATTATTGCAAGCCAGAAATCTTGCAGTGATTATTGACTCAGACCTGAACTTCAACAAGTATCTAAAGTTCATCCCCAAATGTGCCTACTACCACCTGAAAAATATAGCTACAGTTAAAGGTCTTCTGGTTAAACAAGACATGAACAACTTATTCATACATTCATTTTCCGTAGGTTGAATTATTGCAATGGCATCTACAGGCCTTGATAAAAATTGAATCAGGGAGCTGCATCTGATCCAAAATGCTGCCGCCAGAGTCCTTATACTAGGCAACTGGATGTCACACCTGTCTTAAGATCACTACATTGGCTTCCTGCCAGTCAAAGGATAAATCTTACTGCTGGTCTAAAAAGCACTGAAATAAATCTAAATCTACTAGTTCCCTATGAAGCATCTAGTCCTCTTAGGTCATCAGGAACTGGTTTGTTGCTTGTCCAAAGAACAAGAATCAAACAAGGTGAGGCAGCATGTATTTATTATGCTCCTCACCTGTGGAACAAACTGCTTCAAAGCCGTCAAACCCAAACAACATGGGAAGAAAAAAGGCTTCTATCGCAACAAATGCAGAGGCAGAGAATGTGGAAAAATCACAGAAATATTTAAAACATTTAAGCAATATACTACTTTATATCTATAATATTTATACAATACATACATGGGGAATTATCATTTATACATGAAATGTTATTGGGAAATATATTTATTGGTCTCCCAATCTGATGTAGACCAATGGTTCTCAAGCTTTGTTCACCAAGTTCCACCCCAGAAAAAACTTGGGTCTCAAAGTACAACCATAATGATCAAAATTAAAATATAGTAGCATAGTACATCTAAGTATTCATTAAAAACAAGGCAGAGGTTGTATTTAACAAATATATCTGTTATGTTTGGCCACTGTAACATTACCCACAATTTTTTTGAACACTACCACTGTTTGAAAGAAAGAAAATAAAACATTGTACTTTAATTATGTGATTCTTTGGTTTACCACTAGATGCAGCCCATGTACCACTACAGTTTGAGAATGACTGATGTCGCCTCTTACTGACACATTTTGCCGAGAGGATGTTGCTATACTTGATTAGTTTTTGGCACTTCCTGGTGTAAATATTTTAGAAAGTCGCATTTGGTGGAAATGAGAAACAGACAAGTTGTATTTGTTCTTACAAGCCTCGGAAAACTAAATGTTTTGAAAGACATTTATTAAAAAAAAATATTTTTGTGCACTGTTTTAATGAATGTTTTGATGGCATACATTGGCTGCTAAGAATATATTTTCACCATTGGTATTTGTTTTTATGCTACTATTTGCACCATGGGAAGCTACTTTTTACAGTTACATTACAGTATGTTGTTTGAATTACATACAGTAGCTTATACGTTTTTATGTCATTGTGTGCATTTCAGTTAAACAAGAAAAAAACAACAGAAAATCAAAGCACAATCAACAATTAAGAGTCTAATCGGAATCCTCTGCTTTTGGAACTGAATTGTTAGCTGTATGACCTTTAATATCCATATGAATACCCCATCGGACCCTCAGTGCGTGGCGCTCCAAACCATAATTGATAGCTGTGGTCTTACACAAATAATACATGAACCCACGCATCGCAACGGTAATACAATAGATCTAGTGCTTGTCAGGGGTGTCACCACCTCCAAAGTTATGATACTTCCATATACTAAAGTAATGTCCGATCATTACCTTTTAAAATTTGAAGTTTTGACTCATTGTCAACAAGCTAATAATAATAATAACTGCTATAGCGGCCGCAACATTAATGCTGCCACAACGATGACTCTTGCTGACCTACTGCCTTCGGTAATGGCACCATTCCCAAATTATGTTGGCTCTATTGATAACCTCACTAACAACTTTGACGATGCCTTGCGCAAAATTATTGATAGTATAGCACCGCTAAAGCAAAAAAGGGCCCCTAAAAGGCGCACCCCATGGTTTACAGAAGAAATTAGAGCTCATAAATTATCATGTAGAAAACTGGAACGCAAATGGCGCGCGACTAAACTTGAGGTTTTCCATCAAGCATGGAGTGATAGTTTAATAACTTATAAACGCATGCTTACCTTAGCTAAAGCTAAATACTACTCAAATCTCATCCGCCTCAACAAAAACGATCCTAAATTTCTGTTTAGTACAGTAGCATCGCTAACCCAACAAGGGACTCCTCCCAGTAGCTCCACCCACTCGGCAGATGATTTTATGAATTTCTTTAATAAGAAAATTGAACTCATTAGAAAGGAGATTAAAGACAACGCATCCCAGCTACAACTGGGTTCTATTAACACAAATACAACTGTATATACGACGGACACTGCCCTCCAAAATAGTCTCTCTATTTTTGATGAAATAACATTAGAGGAATTATTACAGCGTGTAAGTGGGATAAAACAAACAACATGTTTACTTGACCCACTTCCTGGGAAACTTATCAAGGAACTGTTTGTATTATTAGGTCCATCAGTGTTAAATATTATAAACTTATCTCTTTCCTCCGGCACTGTTCCCCTAGCATTCAAAAAAGCGGTTATCCATCCTCTGCTCAAAAGACCTAACCTCGATCCTGACCTCCTGGTAAACTACCGACCGGTCTCCCACCTTCCGTTTATTTCCAAAATTCTCGAAAAAATTGTTGCACAGCAGCTAAATGAACACTTAGTGACTAACAATCTCTGTGAACCTTTTCAATCCGGTTTCAGGGCAAATCACTCTACGGAGACAGCCCTCGCAAAAATGACTAATGATCTATTGCTAACGATGGATTCTGATGCGTCATCTATGTTGCTGCTTCTTGATCTTAGCGCCGCTTTCGATACCGTCGATCATAATATTTTATTAGAGCGTATCAAAACACGTATTGGTATGTCAGACTTAGCCTTGTCTTGGTTTAACTCTTATCTTACTGACAGGATGCAGTGCGTCTCCCATAACAATGTGACCTCGGACTATGTCAAGGTAACGTGCGGAGTTCCCCAGGGTTCGGTTCTTGGCCCTGCACTCTTTAGTATTTACATGCTGCCGCTGGGTGACATCATACGCAAGTACGGTGTTAGCTTTCACTGTTATGCTGATGACACTCAACTCTACATGCCCCTAAAACTGACCAACACGCCGGACTGTAGTCAGCTGGAGGCGTGTCTTAATGAAATTAAACAATGGATGTCCGCTAACTTTTTGCAACTCAACGCTAAGAAAACGGAAATGCTGATTATCGGTCCTGCTAGACACCAACATCTATTTAATAATACCACCTTAACATTTGACAACCAAACAATTAAACAAGGCGACTCGGTAAAGAATCTGGGTATTATCTTCGACCCAACTCTCTCGTTTGAGTCACACATTAAGAGTGTTACTAAAACGGCCTTCTTTATTCTCCGTAATATCGCTAAAATTCGTTCCATCTTGTCCACTAGCGACACTGAGATCATTATTCATGCGTTCGTTACGTCTCGATTACCGTAACGTATTATTTTCGGGTCTCCCTATGTCTAGCATTAAAAGATTACAGTTGGTACAAAATGCGGCTGCAAGGCTTTTGACAAAAACAAGAAAGTTTGATCATATTACGCCTATACTGGCTCACCTGCACTGGCTTCCTGTGCACTTAAGATGCGACTTTAAGGTTTTACTACTTACATATAAAATACTACACGGTTTAGCTCCAGCCTATCTCGCCGATTGTATTGTACCATATGTCCCGACAAGAAATCTGCGTTCAAAGAACTCCGGCTTATTAGTGATTCCCAGAGCTAAAAAAAAGTCTGCGGGCTATAGAGCGTTTTCTATTCGGGCTCCAGTACTCTGGAATGCCCTCCCGGTAACAGTTAGAGATGCTACCTCAGTAGAAGCATTTAAGTCCCATCTTAAAACTCATTTGTATAATCTAGCCTTTAAATAGACCCCCCTTTTTTAGACCAGTTGATCTGCCGTTTCTTTTCTTCTCTCCTCTTCTCCCCTGTCCCTTGCGAGGGGGAGTTGCATAGGTCCGGTGGCCATGGATGAAGTGCTGGCTGTCCAGAGTCGGGACCCCGGGTGGACCACTAGCCTGTGCATCGGTTGGGGACATCTCTGCGCTGCTGACCGGTCTCCGCTCGGGATGGTTTCCTGTTGGCCCCGCTGTGGACTGGACTCCCGCTGATGTGTTGGATCCACTGTGGACTGGACTTTCACAATGTTATGTCAGACCCACTCGACATCCATTGCTTTCGGTCTCCCTTAGAGGGGGCGGGGGGTTACCCACATATGCGGTCCTCTCCAAGGTTTCTCATAGTCATTCACCGACGTCCCACTGGGGTGAGTTTTTCCTTGCCCGTATGTGGGCTCTGTACCGAGGATGTCGTTGTGGCTTGTACAGACCTTTGAGACACTTGCGATTTAGGGCTATATAAATAAACATTGATTGATTGATTGATTGATTGAATGCAGTGGGGGCAAGAACAGTAAAAAGACTAAAAGCACAGCGGGCTTCTCAACATCCAGTGGTAAATCAACTCATCATGAAGCATTCAAAAGTTAAGTGAACATGAAATAAGTTCAAGCTTGCCAGACTCATCACGCCAAAGTCAGATGATGTCAGTCAGCATTGCTGTTGCAAAAGTATGTGTTAAAGCAGAAAAAGCAGGTGTCAAACTCTCCTTTGCGCAAAAAAAAGCAGACATGCTGAAACAGCAAGCGGAAATGTAAGCTAAACTGCTATTAGAATCAACGGAAGCAGCTGAAACAGCAGTAGCCGAAGCGCAAGTTTTGGTAATAACGGGCCAAAATGGAAGCGATATCAAAAGAAGCCCAGCTGAAATTAATATGCTGCTGCTAAGCCCAGTAGAACACACTAAAGAGTATGTATAGCAACTGTCAGGCACTACAAGGCCAACACACACTCCATCCTTTAAATCTGCCAATACTGACCTCTTCCTCAGCATGCCAGTAGACAATGAACAACAATGAAGATATTAAGATCCACACAGCGGCTAATAAACAAGTGATGGATGATGTAAAGCACCGTGGGCCCAATCACTTCCCTGTCCAGCACCACAAACAACCTAATCAGAGAGACATGGGGACTCCACCACTTAATTATGCAAGTCCGTCAAAAGACACCATCACAAGGAATGATGCAACACAAAAGATAGATTATTCTAATGAAAAATAATTCCGCCAATCCCAGCCGCGACATTTCACCACACCAGGAGCCACTTCCTTTGACATTGGTGGTGCCACAGACCTGGCTAAATACATAATGCGTAAAGAGATGGTTAGCTCTGGTCTTCTCAAGTATAATGACCAACCTCAAAATTACTGGGCCTGGAAGGCATCATTCATTAGCTCCATAAGACATCTGTATCTCAGTGCAACGAGAATAATTGGATTTGCAGGCTAAATGGCTTGGACCCCAATCAGGAGAGCAAACAAAGAGGACAAGAGCTGCATACATACAGTATTTAAGCAGCAGCAGTGGTCGAACTGGTGTGGCAGAGGCTAGAAGAGTGATGTGGAGCACCTGAAATCATTGAGCATGCTTTGCTTAAAAAAACTTGAGAACTTCTCAAAGATCTCAAACACAGACAACAAAATACAAAGTTCGGGGACCTTCTTCTTGAGTAAGGGGCAGCACAGTCAAATGAACTCTTACCTGGTCTTTTTCATCTTGACACAGCTCATGTCATGGCTTTAGTCCCCATTCTAGCCAAGCTACAATATTGTTTCCAAAAATAATGGGTCAACGGGTTAGTGCAGATTAAGCATACAAAAGAGAAAAAAAGGTGGCTTGTCCACCATTTCACTTTTTTGTGAACTTAATTTGTGAGGAAGCCAGCATCAGCAATGATCCCAGCTTTGTTTGCATCAGAAGTGGTAGCGTAACAAATGCTAAAAAAGAACAACTTCAACAAAATTACAGAAGGCCAGTGCCTGTAAAGAAAACTGAAGTTGTGACAGTACCTGAAGCTAAGTACAATTCCCCAGAAAATACATTTAAAAACCCAGATAAAATATGTCCAATACACAATTTAACTTACCCTCTACATAAATTACCGTATTTTTCGGACTATAAGTCGCAGTTTTTTCAAAGTTTGGCCGGGGGTGCGACTTATACTCAGGAGCGACTTATGTGTGAAATTATTAACACATTACCGTAAAATATCAAATAATATTTAGCACATTCACGTAAGAGACTAGACGTATAAGATTTCATCGGATTTAGCAATTAGGAGTGACAGATTGTTTGGTAAATGTATAGCATGTTCTATATGTTATAGTTATTTGAATGCCTCTTACCATAATATGTTACGTTAACATACCAGGCACGTTCTCAGTTGGTTATTTATGCGTCATAACGTACACTTATTCAGCCTGTTGTTCACTATTCTTTATTTATTTTAAATTGCCTTTCAAATGTCTATTCCTGGTGTTGGGTTTTATCAAATACATTTCCCCCAAAAATGCGACTTATACTCCAGTGCGACTTACAGGTATATGTTTTTTTCCTTATGCATTTTCGGCCGGTGCGACTTATACTCCGGAGCGACTTATACTCCGAAAAATATGGTATGTGGCTTCTGAAACGAACCACTCGAAGAAAGAAAGGAATTTCCCGAAAGATCATCACATCTGTTATAGATGTGCATCTACTAGACATGGCAAAGGATTGTGACAAACCCATGCAATGTAAGGAGTAAGGCACATCACATCGCTTCACCCTAGTCCACCACAAATAACAGAGATCTCCCCAGCAAAGAAAGACCAAGGCGGGTAGAATAATGAAGATCTCCTTCCATCAGTGACATCAAAGTGTCCTGAGATCTGTGGCAATTCAGTGACTTCTACATCCTGTTCCAAAATGTGTTTAGTCAGAGTATATCCTGCTGACCAATGAGAGAAATCTGTCAAAATGCATGCAGTCCTAGATTAGCAAAGCAACCGGTGCCATGCTAAAACAGATTTTTCTTCTATCTCTTTGGCATCAAATTATGACATTTTTCGGGGGGTTGAACACAGCTGGAAGATGTAGAGGCAACTTCTATAAAGAGTCATTAGCTATTCAAACATTAGTATCTCCCCACACTTATAGAGTGCAACATGATGCCTGATGAAAGGTTCAAGATTCCATCACCATAGGTTATTCAGCATCTTTCTCATCTCGCGCCAGTGGCAGGAAAGATACCAGCAGTTGATCCTAATGCAGAAATTTTGATTCTACTCTGCAGAGATATTATCCAAGTGCATAAAGTAAATGAGAAGTACAATGGAGCAGACAAAGCACCCTATTCACAGAGTCTTGACCTACGGTGTGTCATAGTAGGTAAAGTATGTCTTGGAGGAGATCATAAGTCAGCAAACGTCAGTGTATTCAGGACTAATGTGCTGAACAATGAGCGGGAGCCATTTCTAAGTCCATATTTGTTTGTATTATCCCTAAAACATAACAATAATTTAGGTTAGCGTCAAATTGTATAAAAAAAACTAACCAAAAAAATAATTTATTTTGGCAAGCTAGTTTGGGACACTTTACAATGGAAACGGAACAAGCCAATAAAGAACAAAGGTCTTATTTATTCCAATATTTTCATTATTTTATGGGTAATATAAAAATTAAAACAATTTAACAATTCCTAAGATCCTGTGTCAGTCAACACAGCAATGATGCAGAAACTTTTAGGGGATATATGCTCTACTGCAGAGCGCTCCATGAATTCAATTATTTTTGTCAACAATTTCCCTTGCGGTAAAAGTAAGTATCCATCCATGTGACTACATTGAAGTTTCTTTTTGAGGGGTAACAATAGTTTTAAGGGTCACAACTGTAATACGGCAGCAAGGAGTATGGGAGACGCGATGTGGCGAAAGGGAGACTCAAAAGAAGGAGGAAGAAAGAGATTTATGGACGATGCATTGATAAGTAACATGACACAAAGTCAATACACTTAAAACACATGAAGCAAATTAAAGCAGCTCACTTACAGCACAGACCTCTGCCAAGGCCAAGTTGTGATCAAAAACATTTATTGGCATCCACAATACATGTAATGAGTTCTCTCATGTACTCTAACCAAAGCATGCTCCTGCAAACACCACTCAAACATGTACATGTAGAGTTGGCAGTTAAATAAATGAAGGGTTATCTGGTCCCGTTTTTTACTAAGTTCTTCTACATAATAATCTCACAACTGGAACTCCATTTGGGACTGCTTTAAAGGGAAACTGACATTTTTGGGGGGGGATGCTGCCTGCCATTTACAATCCGTATGTGTTGTAAGACAAGAACATTTATGTTTTTATTTTTTTATGCATTACAATTTATAAACTACAGCAAATATGAGTTGGCTAACAATGCAGCTTATGGGAGTACTCTATTGCACGCATGAAGCAATTTTAGAAAACATCCAACAATACTCCATTTACATATCGTAAGCTGAATATTAACCGTGTATTAGCAATATTGTTATTAACGCAGACAAACTACTTTGAGTGATGCCGTGATAACAGAGAGCTAACAAACTTATGCAGCTAGAGTTTTGACATACTGAGCCGCAGTGGAAAGTTGTAGTTATCAGTTAGATCGGGAGCTTGAAAGTTACTAGCGCTAACTAATTAGCATGTAGCATTTACATTTCTGCATAGCTAAACAAGCTGAAATGACCACAATCGCCCCCTAGTGTACGAGTGGCACATTGCGTATGGCCAACAATCACATTAGAGATAAGATTATAACAACTAGAACTTCACATGTAGCTGTGAAAATAGAAGAAACTGAATTATTTGACAAATCAGACTAATTTAGTGCATAGAAAAGTACTGACTGTAAAAAGTGACATGACGTCAGACAAGGCAACACACATCTTTAATGGTTACTTTCAAACTAGTAAAAAGACAATTTATATAATGTGCTGTCATCTGTGTCAGTAGAAATGTTCACATTTCAGCCTACAATAATTTCCTTTTTAACTAGAGAAAACATTGCAACAGATTGTATATGATTTGTATGTCTGCCATAATTAGTAGTGTTCTTGTTGAAGGAAATAGTTAAAGTTGTGATGCGTCTGTGAAATGACCAAAATACATACATATTACATGTTATTATGAATGTGCCTGTTACTACATTACATATATACTTACCGATTGTATATAAAATGATGGAGGTTTTGTTTTTTAGAGCTCATTATCAATCAATCAAAGTTTATTTATATAGCCCTAAATCACAAGTCTCAAAGGGCTATAGGGGGAATCGAGCAAATCCCACTCACTCCATTGTTGGCTTACTCTTGCTAGTGTTTGTTTACGAGTTAGAATGCATAAAAATGGGAAAAAAACATATATGTTCTTGTTTTACAACAAGAATTGGGAAATATAGGAACATTTCCCCCAAAAAGTGCAATTCTCCATTACGGTCATTTTAAGCCAACAATATTATTGTTTTAATGAGCATTTTTACAGCAACCTTTCTGACGTAGTAAAAAATACAATATTGTAGTAGGAAAAAAATTTAAAAAGTAGGATTTACAACAAATAATACATTAATTTCTACCACACTGTGTTGAGGGTTAGTGCATCAGCTAAAAGAACCCATTGGATTTAGATCAACCTCTGAATAGAAATGTGAAGATACATATCAATTGGCATCAATAAAACACAGATACAAACACAAGTGCTACATCTATTTTTCTGGTGTCTTGGAGGTCTCCACTGAGTGAAACTATAGAAGTTCATGGTCATAATATTGCTAAAAAACAATACATCTAATGACACCCCTTAAGTCTTTTCCACCTTGAATCACATATTGTTGTTTAAGTTTATTTCAAACATGCAAACAGGTACAATATGATAAACATAATTCATATACCGGTATTTTCATTTTCTCATTGCAACATGTTCGAAAAGGAGTACACTAGAAAGAAGAAGAGCATATTTAATCCTACCCCGTTTCCACTTCATAACAATTACTAACACATACATTTCCTGTTCTCAATGTGGAACACAATTTAAATCAATGAAAAATGCAGTATAAGGTAAAAGGCCAGCTTGAAAGACTAAATGAGCAGAGATCAGGTAGAAAAATATGCTTTAATTAGCAGCCTGAGAAAAGCTCAAGCCACTGAGTGTGTTTGTGTGTGTGTGTGTGTGTTTGATGGCTTTAATTAGCCTCGGAGTAAGATTAGTCAGGGAAATCCACAAAGTGGCATCCCTAGAAAAGGTTAACAACAACTGCCATACATTTCAAAGCCTTTCTTTTTTCCATTTTCTTCATTTCTTATCCTTTTTCACAACAGAGAATGTGTCAGTGGTGATAATCATATCCATAGATTACAGCGGGGGTCCCCAAACTGGATCCCGCCTGCCAGTGTCCACAATATGACCTGCGGGACATCCCAAGTTAATATTAATAATAATAATAATAATAATAATAATAATAATAATAATAATAATAATAATGATAATAATATATATATATATATATATATATATATATATATATATATATATATATATATATATATATATATATATATATATATATATATATATATATATATATATATATATATATATATATATATATAATATACACTTTTATTCTATGCAATGAGCCAACAAACAAAATGGCGTGCCGCTCGAAGGTGCACGGAAAAAGCACAGGCAAAGCTGAGAGTGTTTAACAAATTCAAAATGTCTAGAATTAAGCTGGACATAAGAAGCATTTGTTAGCAGTTAGCCAAAATAACATACATGTCGCGTTGAGCGAACAATACACCTGCGAAGAAGGCTGGGTGACAATAGCTTCCAAAACTCTCTGATTAGTGGCCTAGTAGTTAGAGTGTCCGCCCTGGGATCGGTAGGTCGTGAGTTCAAACCCTGGCCGAGTCATACCAAAGACTATAAAAATGGGACCCATTACCTCTCTGCTTGGCACTCAGCATCAAGGGTTGGAATTGGGGGTTATATCACCAAATAATTCCCGGGCGGGGCCACCGCTGCTGCTCACTGCTCCACTGTGGGGATGGGTCAAATACAGAGGAACATTTCTTTGGCACTTTAACTTTAACTTTAATTTTGTCCACAATGTCCAACAATCAGAAAGTCGTCGTCTCGGTAAATGATAAATTCATGAGGGTCGGCGATTCATTGTTGTCCATTTCAGCTGTAAATAACAATACCGGTATATAAATAATATATGTCGGGGTTTATCTCACGCCGACAACACAAATACATCGGTAAGTTCCTAAAAAAGTTCCTGCGGGTGAAAAGGGCCTATTGATTCAGTATTACTGATCTTTCCACAGTGAGAACCTACATATTTTACGCAAACTTTATGTTTGTGGTTTTCAGTCAATGCATTGTTTTTTGTTTATGCAGTACTTTTGAATGTGTTGCGTGGCTGTGTAATTCTGCTACTGCGAACTATCTAGCTGGTGGCTAATTGCTACAATGTAAACTTCCGATAGCTAACATTAGCATTATCATTTTGATTTGAGCATCAAAAGTCACTTACTAGTTTAGCCAGAAATCCCTCATCTTTGAGCTCACTCCAGCGAGTGAAAGCTGAGCCAATGTTGATCCTTGAGTGTCCTTTTACCCTCCCTTTTTCCTTTTTTTGTCTCCTCAGACAAAAATTTAAATTTCTTTAGATTATTTTGCAGCTTTTGCCATGATAGCAGTAATTGCATGTAGGCGATCGCATCGACTTCCGTCTTTTTAACAAATGGAGAAAGGGGTAGTGACGTATGCCGTAAAGCAAGTCAGCACAATTGTAGTTTTTTGTGTGGCAGAGTTCCTGCCACCTTCCTCAAAGTTGCTTAGTGCCAGTGAAAGCAATACAGACCCCCTCAGGCCATGGTAGAGGTGTCATTCAACAAGTTGTATATCGATGTATCATCCCAAAAGTTATGAACATATTTTATGAAGGTTGAACATTTTCTTAGTGCTGCTTTTAGACATTAATATTGTTTTCACTAAACTTTACAGTTAAAAATACAATATTTTAACCCAATGGACAAAATTCTTGTTTTCACAAATTAAGGCACTATAGAGAACCTACTGACCAACTGCATCTCTGTCTGGACTGGAGCCTGCAGTGCCTCAGACTGGAAGTCTCTACAGAGAGTGATGAGGACGGCGGAAAAGATCATCAGGACTCCTCTTTCTCCTATCCAGGAGATCGCAAAAAGCCGCTGCCTGACCAGGGCTCAGAAAATCTGCAGAGACTCCTCCTCCACCAAGGACTGTTTTCACTGCTGGACTCTAGAAAGAGGTTCCGCAGCCTCTGTAGCAGAACCTCCAGGTACTGTAACAGCTTCTTCCCTCAGGCCATAAGACTCTTGAACGCATCATAATAATCCCCTCAAGTCCCCCCCAAAAACGGATTAACTTGCTGGAATATAAAGACAATATAACATACATCTATAAACATGGATGCATATGAAAAAGTGCAATATATTTATTTGTACAGTAATCTATTTATTTATATCTGCACCTTATGGCTCTTTTATCCTGCACTACCATGAGCTAATGCAACAAAATGTCGTTCTTATCTGTACTGTAAAGTTCAAATTTGAATGACAATTAAAAAAAAAAAGAGAGAGAAGAAAAAAAAAAAAAGTCTAATTATTTGAAAACACGCATTTTCAATAAAAACAGTAAGGAAAACAGCAGTTTTTCACTTTTGTGTTAAAAAGCATTAGTTCTAAAAAGACAATTAAAAGTAGCTATCCTGTGTGCAATCCGTCATCATTTGATCTGTCGGCATGTGTGTTTGCGTGTTGTGAGGTGATGGATGTCCCAGAAGTGACCAGAGGATGTTTACAGCTCAGCATTTTGACCCTTGTCTGTTGACATCAGCATTAGATTGGTAATTAAGACGAGCTTCTCTGAGACTGACAAACACACTGACAGCTTGTCGCCTGATATAGAAGTGTGTTTGCGTGAGTAGTGGTAGCTGTCTATAATATACACTGCAGCTACTAAGTTGCTGTATACTAGCATTTGTCACATTACTTAAAATTCTGTCTACCTAGAAGACCCAGAGAGGGGTCATTTGGCCCGACGCTTTTCCCGAATACACTAATAACTCATTTTGTTATGGTAATGAGGCTGTTAGGGGCAGTTTGTCTAGGTAGACAGAAAAATTATACATGTGGGAAATGCCGAAAGGAGCAATGGCAGTGCCAGGATTGTGAGTGACTGCTCAAATGTATGTCAGTCACGTTTACATGGACATGGTTTTTCATTCTTTGTAAATATGCTTTTTTCTTTGTAAATTTTTTTTTTTAAACTATTTTTGGCACACAAAAATAACAATTGCTTCTGCAACAACCCTCCACACCAAAACTGGGAAAACAGTTGCTTTTTCATTCTTTGTAAATATGTTTTGTTTTGTATTTTTTTTAACAATAAATGTCAGAGTGTTGATCCCTTCATTCTGTTGATCCTTGCAAAAACACACACAACCTACCTCAGAACTAAAGCTTGAGCTGTAAGGTCCCCTCCCCCACACAGGCTCAAGTGGCCCCCTGCCGTGTGCCACTAACAGCCACATTTTCATAACAAAAGGAGTGTCCACAGGGGGGACTAGGGGTCAAATGACCCTCTTGTGTGTTTTCTAGGTAAACGTGTCAATTGACCCTTCTCTGGGACTTCGCGTGTTAAAGTCCTTCAAATTCCTCATTGTCCACATCTCTGATGGCCTCTCCTGTACAACCAACACCACAGTGTTGGTCAAGAAGGCCCAGCAGCGGCTACACTTCCTAAGGGTGCTCAGGAAGGTACGACTAGACACCCAGCTGCTGCAGACCTTCTACCGTTCCACAACTAAGAGCTTGCTGACCTTCGCAGTAACAGTGTCGCACTCCAGCTGCATGTAGGCTGACAGGGAGAGACTGCAGAGGGTGGCATATATTGCACAAAAAATCATCGGCTGCCCCTTGCCCTCCTTGACTGACATATACAACCCCCATTGTCTCTGCAGGACCAGAAACATCTCCAAGGACACCACCCGTCCCGGCTCCCATCTTTTTAACCTGTTGCCCTCTGTTAGGCGCTTCAAGTCCATTATAAGCCAAAACAAACAGACTCAGGGACAGCTTCTTGCCCAAAGCTGTCACTATACTCAATGCTCATTTGCAATAATGGAAACTGTTTAATTGATCCTTGAGACTCGAACTACCTCTTCTCAGGTTACCAGTCTGTGTTTTTATACTGTTTTATACTGTGTATTTATACAGCGTCTTTTCTCCGTCATCTTTGTTGTAGCGGTGTAGCGTGCTAGGACGGAAGTTGAAGAAGTGTCAAAAGATGGAGCTAACTGTTTTGATGACATTCAGACTTTACTTAAATCAATAACGGAGCAGAATCTTCTCATCCGTAGCTCACTAGTGCAACAACAACTCCGGAAATATGTCCTGTGAAAAAACGTCCGACCAGAACTCTCTAATAACTAAAGTTCTGTAGATGTATTATCTAAAACCACTACACCGGTCATTTTTAGCGCTTCCATAGCAAATCTCGTGACGGATTTAAGTTAGCACTGTTTGCAACGTTATATTAGAAATGGCAACAGCAGAGGATGAATGCCCCATAACAAGAAGATAGAGAAAAAGAAGAAGCTTATCGACTATGGCATTGGCACGGACTACAATGGCAGACGCGCACAAATTTTTAGGACTTATGCAGATCTCAAACACTCATCAGCAGGTGCCAGAAGGTAAGAAAAGTTGGTTTTGCACAATATTGCAAAACAACGGCATACAATATGTCTGCTAATAGGTGCCATTTTACAGTCCTTATGCACACACCATAATAATACCCATATGTTTAATCACAGTACGTCTGACTACGCTAGCTGTAATGCCCTAACAATCCATCAAGCGGTGTGGCTTCATAGCTTACCAAAGTCGTACTAAAACATTTTGACAGATTTTTAAGCACCGTGTTCTGTATTCTCAATGGAACATTTAAAGTTTTGGTGTTGTTTACTGGCGTAATCTTGCAGTCTACACATCTCTTATGTGTGACCGCCATCTACTGGTCACACTTATCATGTACCAAATAAAATAGCCTTGTGGTCGGTAAGCACAACCATAATTATTCCGTACATCAGGCGCACCGGGTTATAAGGCGCACAGTCAATTTTTGAGAAAATGAAAGGATTTTAAGTGCGCTGTATACCGGTAGTCCAACAATAACAATACTCATGTTATACCTTTTATTTCCTCTCATTTTTGATTGGTAGGTCTGTTCTTCTTTCTGCTTTTCGTTTGCAGGTTCTGACTCAGTCTTTCTCACTTCAAGGGTGCTCCCGATTTTCAGGATTGCATTTGGCTTGAGTCTTAAAATTCCCATCCAAATTCCGACCAAAACCATTAAAATTCTTAAAAGTGATAGCGGCAAATTACACTTTTGCTTGGTCCGTCCCGTTTGCACAACTCAGCTTGACTGCAGAGGTCCATACTTCTCTCATATTCCCATCATTTCGACATGTATGCAGGCTGAACCTGTTTATAGTTGTATTGCTACAACTTGCAACAATACTTCTGGCATCCATATTTAATAATTCCTCTAAATTATGCGTAAAAATATCATGATTCCAGACAGGGACGTGCACATGATTATAGAGGGGCAGGGGCTCAAAGTCAGAAAAGGGCAGGACATTTTTTTTGGTCCTTTACACAATATGGAAATTAATGTCAAATTAAATTTGCTAATAGGAAGCTAACTACTTAGCTGTGTGTCCTTTGTAGGTAAAAGTGATAGCCATTTCTTTTGTGTCAACAAATTATGGTCATAATGAGTTAATTCACATTATCATAGGCTTGGAAGACATGAAAAGCAACAAAACACTGGTTTATTATTAGGCTATTTATTGTTAAAGATAAGCACTTTAATATTGAACATTGAACAGTGCAACATGAACTTTGAAAAAAAATACAAAAATAAATACCCAAATGGAAAAAACTTCAATGTGAAAATCCGTCCTTCTTCCCTTAACTTGATGAAAACACCATCAAGTTGTAACTTATGGTCGTTCTCACTTAATGCTCAGACTAAACAACTGAAACGCAATACAGGGCCAACAATATGGACCAGGGGCCAGTAGAGGGCTGTATCCTTTCTTTTTTTGACATTGTGCTGCAGGCATAATCAACATGAATCAAGTTTAAATACAGATGGTAATATTCCTAACAGATAACCTACATCTTATACCCCCAGAATGCTGAAATTATTATTATTATTAATAATAATAATAATAATAATTATTATTATTATTATTATCATTATCATTATTATTATTATTATTATTATTATTATTATTATTGTTATTATTATCATTATTATTATTATTATTATTATTTTGTTAACCCACACAGTAATAGCAAAGTCACAATAAACTTTATATCTAAAACTTTACTGTGAGAAAAATGTGATCTGCCGTAAACACAGTGCATTATATTTTGAAAATTAACCCGGTGTTTTATTTTGTATTTTGTACACTACTAAGGGACGGCGTGGCGAAGTTGGTAGAGTGGCTGTGCCAGCAATCGGAGTGTTGCTGGTTACTGCGGTTCAATTCCCACCTTCTACCTTCCTAGTCATGTCCGTTGTGTCCTTGGGCAAGACACTTCACCCTTTGCCTCTGATGGCTGCTGGTTAGCGCCTTGCATGGCAGCTCCCGCCATCAGTGTGTGAATGTGTGTGTGAATGGGTAAATGTGGAAATACTGTCAAAGCGCTTTGAGTACCTTGAAGGTAGAAACGCGCTATACAAGTATAACCCATTTATCATTTACTACTTCCTGTCCCGCACGATCCGCTCTGCTCCGACGTCCGGCAAAAACAGAAGCTGACACATTGAATAATAGAATAATACAGCGTTTTTCTGCAATATTACCCATATTAGATGCTGAATAAGTGGGCGGGGACTAGACCATAACTCACAGCTTCAAGTTGCTCCACCGTCACGTCTCAGGGGCGCAGTTGGCTCTCTCCTCACTCACTCGCCCTCTCTTTCTCTCTGGCGAAAGCGGCAGGCTCAAACAACCCGGTATTACAAGAAAACGTGGAGTTTTTGTACCGCTGTTTTTTTGTGTTTTTTGTTTTTTACATCCCTGACAGGAATTTTTATTAATGTTGTTTAAAGAAAAAAACAAAGAAAAAAAAAACACACAGGCAGAGGGCACTTTTTAAGCCAAAAAAGGGCAGGGGCTCAAGCACCCATAGGGCCCTATGTGTGCACGTGCCTGATTCCAGACGAAGATGCCGAGGTGACGTCACCAGGCTGATGCGGGCCTGCTCACATCATGGAGCTAAAACTGGGCGCTCTGAAATAGGTTGCAACTGGTTAAAAAACAAGCCTCCAGACACTGTCTAATTTTGGTTGTATTTCACCTGTAGACATAATTTTAAGGTCCAGAACTATGAATTTAGCGCCAATGTTGGCAGAATTAGAGAGGGCTTTAAGCTAGTGGTTGTCAAAAAAAATCTGTCCTACCCTCACTACAGGGAACAACAATTAAAATAAATCATCATTAGAATAAATCAGCAATAAACAGAAGAAAATTAAAATATATTGTTGCAGTTGCTTGGAAAAGTAGCAAAAGTAAACATTTTATGATGTATTATCTATTGAACTGCATCACAATTGCTGCACATACTGCCTAAAAACTGTTACAACCCGCCGGAACCCAAGATTCACAAAATAAATAGTCACATTTGGTGGAGGAAAATTCATGGTTTGGGTTTACATCCACTATGGGGTGTGTAAACGACCTGCAGACTGGATGGCAATATCAACCGCCTGAAGTATCAAGGCATTGTTGCTGCCAATTACATTCCAAATCACAAAAGAGGGCACATTCTTCAGCAGGATGGCGCTCCTTCTCATACTTCAGAGTCCAAGATGAAGGTGATCCAGTTTAGACTAGCCCAGTCACAAAACATAACCCTTAATGAGCATGTCTGGTGTACCAATGAGCAGGAGGCTTTTGGAAGATGACACCAGAAATCTTCCTTTGCCGTTCCGAATGATTTCAACAATAACTCGTTGCCGAGTCATACAAAATATAAAATCTTTTTACAAATGCACCATGACTTTATGTTCTGTAGCAGTAATTATTGCATGTTTGTGCTCACAAACTTAAACATAATTTATAAAGCACATCAGCCCTGTGATGAGGTGGCGACTTGTCCAAGGTGTACTCTGCCTTTCGCCTAGGTGCAGCTGGGAGAGGCACCAGCTCCCCCGCAACCCCAAAAGGGACAAGCGGTAGAAAATGGATGGATGGATGGATTATTTAAGTATGCGACAAGTACCTGATTAACCTTATCTCTTTTATGATAGCCTATGCCGGTTGTTGGCGTGGCACCGATATGCAGAGAAGGCAGGTGCCGTGCAGGTAAAACATGTTGTTTGTCTGGTGGCATTGCAGCACAGCAGAGTACAGCATGTGCATGTAAAGATGTTTAAGTCAAAGGCGATAAGATGCAATCAGAACAATATCACAGAAGCCTGTCAGACATACTGTGTAAAGAACCCACCGTGTCTGTTCAGTGTCACTGGCAAATAAACTCTCCTAATGAGCATCGTTAATTTTGTTGACTAAACATTTTCGTCTTAGTTATCATCAATGACCTATTTTCCCTAAAATAGGACAATTACCAGTGTTGGGCAGTAGCAAGCTACATGTTAACTACATTTCCCAGTATCTTGGCGATAGCTTCGCTACTTTTTGAGCGAGTAGCAATTCCCATACCTTAGCTATTTTAGACCCATGTAGCGAGGTAGCTTAATCGAAGCTACAATCTACTTCAAAGAGAGATGTGGACCGCTAATCCAGGGTGAGGGGGATAGTAAAATACGGCGAAAATCCATGATGATTAGTTGGTTTAGGTTAGAGATCAGGTCAAAACATTACGGACAGGCTAATCAGAGGCAAGATAAATTATATTTTGTTAGAACGAACATACGTAATTTTTTGCTGCTATTATTTTTGTTAAAAATAATATTGTCTGTGTTTTCTTTTTGTCTTTTAGAAGAGGCGATTGATGAGGAATTTTCTCCTACGTCGTGACGCTGGGAAATGATTTGTCATCTTTGCTGGACAGTATTGGGAACATGTTGCACTGCTTAAGTTTTAATCATGTCTCATTTAAGGCATTCTTTATCTTGTACATTTAATATCAAAAGTAGTGTGTAATGTATGTATTTCGATAGTTTTAGTTTTAGCAAAAAACAAACAAACATAAGTTCACAAAACTTCTGAAAATGGATTGGAAAATGTTGCGGCAATTTTTTAAAGTTGCATTAAAGTAAACATGTTTTAACTTACATATATTTTATTTAGGTGTGGTATACTCAATTTGCTGTCTTCTCTCATGTTTGTCCAATTTAAATTTTGGATATATCTTTGAGAATTTTATTTAATTTTGTTGCATCTTCAACTTATCACCAACTTAATCATACCAAATTTTACCAACTTATAAAATACATTTAATCAGTTCCGGTGTAATTAATTTGCTGACTTTTTTCACGTTTATTAAAGTTAATGTTGTTGCATCTTCAACTTATCACCAAGTTAATTATACAAAGTTTTATCAAATTAAAAAACAAAGTTATCAAGTCATGTAAATATTGATTGAAAAATATTGCAACTATTTTTTAAAGTTGCATCAAAATAACAGTTTTTACAGTGTAAATATTGCTCAATGGCAAGTGTTAAGAAAGTGGGGTAGACAAGATACAGTGGTAAGAAAGGTACTGTGAGTGGAGAGGTCAAACAGTGAGTAAGGCTAAGTGCAAACACTTTGTGTGTGTGTGTGTGTGTGTGTGTGTGTGTGTGTGTGTGTGTGTGTGTGTGTGTGTGTGTGTGTGTGTGTGTGTGTGTGTGTGTGCGTGTGTGTGTGTGCAAGCGTGCTTGCGTGTGTGCGTGTGTGCGTGTGATGAGGGGAAAGGTTGACCGGCTTCTGATGTCATCAAGTGACATTTAGTTGACAGAGGCCGTGCAACAGATGGGCCACCAGGATGAGAAAGAAAGTTGCTGTCTTTTTACCCCATTGGCTACTATTGTGTGTGTGTGTGTGTGTGTGTGTGTGTGTGTGTGTGTGTGTGTGTGTGTGTGTGTGTGTGTGTGTGTGTGTGTGTGTGTGTGTGTGTGTGTGTGTGTGTGTGTGTGTGTGTGTGTGTGTGTGTGTGTCTGTCTGAGTGTGTCTGCTAGAGTACAGGGACACCTTTAGTATCAGAAGTGATGTGACGCTAATTGGTCCAAAAGGTCTAAAGTTCAAGTGACACATTCATCATGTGGCCTGTAACCACAGTCACACTTTTCAGTCTTCATCTGCTTATTTTTTTTACTAGACTGCCCTTGAGTGTTACTCCTTTTGAATAATAAGAAAGATGAACTTGAAGGACACAACACATATGCAGAGAGTATAAAATCTTTGATGACTACATCAGTAATTCTCAAGATGGTTTAGGCTATATCTAGTTATCTAGTGGTATATGCCAATGAAGTCTGTAAATATAAGTATTGTCTATAGAGTATCAGTGTTGATAATGCCTGTGCGTTGTGTAGTGTAATATACTTGTTAAATAAAACATCCGCCTTGTTTTAAATTTGAATAATTACGCTTACTACACTACTGTATTTTAATGTTGGTCAATATGGTGGTACTTGGAGAGCCAATATTTTATTTCTTGACATCTTCACATTTCACAATTTGAAAGATGTAATGACATGACAACGAACTGACAACGCATTCATTCATGCAGTGTAAGTAAATAGGTACAGAGACATTCTGGATGAAAACCAACACTTCCCATCCAACCTGATGGAGCTTGAGAGGGGCTGCACAGAGGAATGGCTGGAACTGCCCAAATATAGGTGTGCCAAAAAGTGTGGCATTATATTGAAAAATACTTGAGGCTGTAATTGCTGTCAAAGATGCATCATCAAAGTATTGAGCAAATGCTGTGAATACTTATGTACATGTAATTATGGGGTATTGTGTGTGGAATTTTGAGGACAGAAAATAACTTATTTCATTTTGGAATATGCTCTGACTACTTTCCGAGTGCACTGTAAAATGACGTTAGATTTCTGTATGCTTTTTATTTCATAGTGTTCAAAAAACCTAAAGTATAGTTTTTTATACAACAACATATTCATATACTTCAATTGCTGACACATTTTTTGTTCTATGTTCACCTTTCCACTCCAGTAACACTAATCAGAGGGCCGTCTCTTATATCATTTTCAAACCTGCTGGGATGCTTTTTATATGGTGGAACTGACAAGCTGGAGATAGGAACTTTGTTCTGCACTTGTTTCTGGCTGGTCCGGTTGAAAGAACATTTCAGAGACTTACAGTTTAATCTGGGTTACCCTGGAGAGTTTGGTCGGTCCATCTATAATTATTATTAGCTTTTGCTGCGTACATGTCCCACAGCATTTGCTGTAGGGACATTGTGGTAGGCACAGTCAGAACATTTACAATTACCGAAGGCAGACTCTATAATCTTGTGAGCTTTAAGAAGTACAGAAGAACATTCATAATCTTGACCCTGATTAGACTTGTGTGAGAATGAGCACTGCTTGTCCTAATGGCGACAAGAGCTTACTGCAGCATAAACATGTTTTGGATTGTATCCATAAATGTTTCATATTTACAGTAGAGCCTGAATTTACGAACCGCTCATCATACCAACTTTTCGATTTACAAACCACAGACCAAATACAAATAATAATAATAATAGTTTTACAAGCGTTATCTTTGTGTACGAACGTTTCATCCACCAATTGTGTGCCTCGCAGCACAGCCATTTTGTGTCCGGCAGCACATCCATTGTAGGCGGGCTGATCGATCTATGCTACACATTCAGTCAGCGCAGCAGTGCTGTCGTTAGCTACTGTGCTTTTTAGTTCATTTTTAGTCTTTTAACAGTATTTGTCTAGTTTTTTTTTAGCTTGATATGAGGCCAAAGAAAGCAATGGACAACTGAGGTTTGCAATATTCAGGAAATATTCATAGCGTTGTGGACACTGCTTCTTCCCAGTCCTTTCTGATGCATACAAATAAGATTAACCAGTAAGGCAAGGTGGATTTTATTCTGTATTTCTAATCATTGTTACGACTTGGCTGTTAAAGTTAAGGAGTTGTGTGATTTCAAACTATGAGTACACCACAAGCTTAGTGACCGTGTGACAGTGTGTGCGTGTATGTGTGTGTGTGTGTGTGTGTGTGTGTGTGTGTGTGTGTGTGTGTGTGTGTGTGTGTTGGCAGGGCATCTACAATGAGGACAGTTCAGCTAGTTGTTTGTTATTAAAAGTTAATCCATTACCCCCTTGTGATGTTTATTTGATATACAGCACCGTACAGCACTTTTAATTGTGTTTAAATTTACTTTTACAAACTCTGTTCGAGAACCTATTACTTTTGTATGTCCCATGTTTTAGCGAATACTTTTGTAGTGTACAACTGCATTGCATTCCTTACAATATTTTTTGGTTGCATATAAAGTAGTTCAATCAATCATTAATTAGCATCCCTAATTATCCAGGACAATATGTGATTGTGCTTTACAATAAGTAAAGAAATCTGAATAAAATAATAAAGGAAAACAGAACTGTTTCTATTAATGTTTACTGTATTTTGTTCTGAAGCTGTCCATGGTACCAAACAGTGAAGCAGATATTGTTTTCTTTGTGATGACTGATTAATTTTCTTCAAAGAAAACACACTTTTCTTCCCTGTGGTTTGCAACTTGCTTCCAAGATTTATCTGCATAACAAATGGTATGTTTATGTTCAGTCATTTGAAAATATGGCACCCCAGGTACCTTAAACATAAGCCCGGGAAATATGAAGTCTGTTTATAAAACCTTTAAAATGACTTGCAGAGATGAATCACTGCACAAATTACAGCTACACTGTCACCCCACACAGGACGTGCAGGGCAAAACAATGAAGTCATTAACAAAGTCATTACGTTCTTCATTGGAGTCAGTACTCAGCCTCTGCTGTGTTCGGAACAACTTTTTAAATAACTTTCTCCATCTATTTTTTTTGTGGGCAGCACAGTGGAACAATGTCTTGCACTGCCATACGATTCTCTGTTTGAAACTTGTTTGAATCTGGAACCTCTCTATGTCTATACAGATATGTCTCAGGCTATGTCTACACTAAGCTGGATAACCCTTTAAACCAGTGGTCCCCAACCACCGGGCCACGGCCCGGTACCGGTTCGTGGATCGATTAGTACCGGGCCGCACAAGAAATAAAAAAAATAAAAAAATAAAAAAAATAAAAATAAAATAAATATTTTTTATTAAATCAACATAAAAAACAAAAGATACACTTACAATTAGTGCACCAACCCCCAAAAAAACCCTCCCCCATTTACACTCATTCACACTCATTCGCACAAAAGGGTTGTTTCTTTCTGTTATTAATATTACTGGTTCCTACATTATATATCAATATAGATCATTACAGTCTGCAGGGATACAGTCCGTAAGCACACATGATTGTATTTTTTATGACAAAAAAAAAACAAAACATACCATACCCCCACCCAACCCCACCTTTTATTGTGAAGGCCAAAGGTGCGCTGTTTTGACGAAAGACGAGATTGCCGTCTTTTCTTGACCTTTAGCCTGCATTAGATCAACGGTCATCTTACAACACCTTTTGTCACACTTGTGAACTATTGAACTTCAGAATTTTGAGGTTTGTGAATGCAACTTGCTCACTTTAACTGTGGTTAGTGCATGGTGAGGAAGTTTTGTTTTGTTGTTGTGTTGAGCACTGGCAACAGCGAAATGTGTACGTGGTGGTGGATCTGATGACTGCTTATGTCTTGTTAAGACCAATCACATTTAAAAAAATGCATCAGTGTGACGAGATGCCATGTTACTTAATCGGACATGATTGGTTTATGGTTTATTTTTATTTCGAACATTCATACAATTCAACATGATACATAAAAAAAATCTCTTTTCAACATGTTTTGAAAAGGAGTAGGAAGAAACAAAGCTTATTTATCCTACATCTTTTCCATTAAGGACTAATTGCTAAAACTTTTATTCACTTCCTGTTCTCAGTAGATAAATGAATAAATAATGAAAAGTGAAGTAAGTTATATTTCATAAAGATGATCTAATTTCCAATACCTTCAACATGTTTATCATGATTCTTCTTCTTTGTACTTTGTAAACACTTTGAGTTGGAACAGTTTCCTGAACTGGATCATATTAGTACATTGTTGGACTTCTTTACTTAATCCATTCCATAATTAAATTTCCCATACTGATAGACTAAATGTTTTAAGTGTTGTACGTGTTTACAAATATTTTAAGTTGCATTGTTCTCTAAGGTTCTCTTTAGTTGAGAAGACTTGATGCACATTTTCCAGTAGCAGGTTCTACTTCGCTTTGTGCATAATTTTTGGCTGTTTACAAATTAGCTATATTGTTAAATTTCAATATTTTTTATTCAATATAGGACATTATTAACTGTATCAACTCGGCATCCATTTCACCGGTGGGGGGCATCTGCGGTCCCTTCTAAGGTTTCTCGTTGTCTCTCAAGCGGCCAACCTTGGTTCGAGTTCCCAGCAAAAAAGTAAGCAGGGACTGAACCAGGCGTGTTACAGTTGTGCCATGACTCGGATGAGCGTGTGATTTAGGGGGGTGAGTATAACAGAGGCCAGCCAGTGATGTTGGGCCATGTGTACATTGGTAAACCTCACTCACTGATAAGGTAAAGAGCTAGGCTGGTTTCTTGAGTTGATAGTTCTGGCTTTTATCTCGGTAGCTAGTACGCTCGTCTCTCATGCCGGACGACCCAGGTTCAAGTCCCGGGCGGAACAGAAGGCAAGGACTGAACCAGGCGGCTTACATAAGCTGTCTTCCAGGCAGAAGGCATTGAGACATTTTTTTTTTTTACACATTACCCTCAGTCTAGCCCTGAGAGAGGGATTAAAAGCGCATATTAAGTGCTTACCAAGAGCTAGTAAACAGAGCTAGCCATAGCGGCGGAGTCAAGCTGCCGGTCAGCTTCATTTGAGTTCCACAGCCAACAAATCAATACTTATGCAAATAAATCAATACTTACTCTCCTCCACACTTTTACCAATGTTAAAACCATTTTCAGGCCAGGACAGCAGCGCCCAAAAGCATGTGGCGATATGTGGCGCCACGAAAGGTGCTCTGCATGCATTACTTTTACTCGGTGGAGAAGTAGGACACATTTGTCAGCCACATTTGAAGAGCTCTTCGCGCATGGATGTTTACAACCTTTTCACAGCACAATGACGTAAGCCGAAATAATCAGCTTTCCCTCTTTAATATCCAAGAACTAATTTATTTTTGTATTCACCCAATATAGCATATTCTATTATCTACTCATCCACATGCATTATGTGTAAATAAATGTATATTTTTGTTAGCATCATTGAGCAAACAGACTTCTAGTACTTAGTACTCAGACACGTATGATGTGTGCACTCAAGTAATATTTTACTTGTCAGCCCTCAAAACTGCACACCCGCTTTTTTCCTAAGCTGCCAAGTTTCAATTACAGCGGTAACATCAGCCCGAGGTGCAGAAACACTGTCGTGATTGTGAGTCATTCACTAAGATGAAGACGTAAGGTGACAACACGTCAGCAGTCAATGCAGTGACATGTAGATCAGCCGCGATTCCTTGACCACTTTGGCACCTGTCACTTTCTTTTTTTGCTGCTTTCTCATTCATGCATTCTTCCTTGTCTGTATTGTTTTTCTCAATTTACATGAAGTCTTTATTTCTCCTGCAAGCTTCCTCTTTCATTAGCCACTTCTAAACACTTTTAAAGATTTGTCAACGCATCCGTGTGCATGTGTGTTGAGGCAAAGTGTATCCATTTTCTTTGAAGCATGTGTGTTCATGTTTGTCCTTTCATATCAGCCATACTGTCAGTAGTGAGTCATGTGTAAGCCGAAGAAATAGCTTGCTTGTGCAGGACCTGCAGGCTACTGAGCTCATCAGTATATCAGTGCTTCCTAGTGTGTAGGATTGGCAGAAGGTTGCATTTCTCTTAACCCTTTTGGGATTAGACTCATATCAGTAAGATCCTCTTTTCAGTCAAATTCAGTTAGAGTTTATATGAAACTGTGGCAGTGTGATTACCAGAACTTTTAACTTATTTCAACCCAAACATACTTTATCATACTTAATCAAAATGTTCTCTTTGGCACTTCTGCCATATTTGCAAAGTCTTTTTCTAGAGAGCATAGAAATGGAAGCACATAAAATATTACAATTTCAGGCTTTATAATTTTCACTGAATCTGTAGCTACAGTTGTAGATTGCTATTTTTTAGTTTAATGCTTATTTGGGTAGCAGGGTTATGTGCATACTGTAATCATATGTCCAGATAAAGAACCCATCAGTCTGTGGTAAAAAACAGATACAAATGATGTCAGACAAAAGTATTATTTTTCACATTTGAGTCACAATTGAATTTTTCCTCTCAGACCAGAAAGCATCAGTCTATTCCTTTCACTTCATTCATTTTGTTCCCATGTGATCCATCATCAACGTAAACATGGGCTGCTTATTAACAAATGGACAGACCAACAAAAACAAAAAACAATGTTTTATTTTTGTTAATCCTCTGACAGGAAAAAGCAATCTCTTCTGTTTAATCACTCAAACTGAACACTCAATCTACTCTGTCTGGAAATCTTTAGTACACCACATAGCCAAAAAGTACAACCCCACCTGCAATAATGATAACATCTCTGATCATGAAGGCTCTTGAAAGTTATGTCCTCTACCATCTTCAAAGTGATATTAGCACACATGCTGACCCACTACAGTTTCTCACAAGGAGCACAATAGATGTCGATGTTGTGCTGACACTTCTACATTGAGCCTGCACCCACCTTGAGAAGCCAGGGTCTCTTATCCAGCTGATGTTTGTTCATTTCTCCAGCACATTTAACACGGTGCCAACTAATTTTATGGGACGTAAACTGCTTCAGATAGATGTTTACCCACACCTGATTATTTGGGTTCTATCTTTTTTAACAAGGATACAGAAAAGGGTTAGGATCAATGGCCTTCTCAGCACATTTGTATTGTCTCTACAAGATCCCCACAAGGATCAGCCATCTCTCCACTGCTGTACAATTACACATCAATGAATGCAGAAGCACTAGTTCTGGAGACATCTGCATTACACCAAATATTCAGATGATACAGTTATTTTATACAATATTAACACTGAAGGACAGTTGCAAGTAGAAATGGACATTACTACCTTGATCTTAATATATCTGAAAACAAATTAACTGGTTATTGATTTTAGGAAGGAATAAGACACCATGACACCACACATTGACACACATGCAATGGAGCAAATCAAGTCTTACAAATAATTTGGAACTACAATTGACCACAAACTTACATTACAAGTCAACAGCGAGAAAATGTTTAATAAATGTCAGCAACATCTAAATTGTCTGAGAAAGCTGCACATTTTAGGTTGATCAATCAGTTTTGTCTGCCTTCTACAGATATGTCATTTAGTCAGTTTTGAGATTCAACAGACCAGCTGCATGTTATTGGTCACTTAGCACCATTCACCGGAACACACTGAAAAGTATCATTAAGCTTAGCAGTAAAAGTATTGGTCAAAAACAGGATCCACTTTCACACATCTACAACAGAAGAGTCAGATATAAAGATCTGCAATTAGCTCCTGACAGTGCTCTCAATACGTTCCATAAACTCCTTGTATTTTAGCTATATAGATTTATTCCATTTTATTGACTCATTGATTAAGGATTCAAGCACTCAAATTATTGACTTTTTAGCTATCCAACAGTTTTATTGTATATAATTAAATGTCATTGGTTCTGTGTTGCCTAATGTTTTTGTGTGTAACTGATGTTTGTTATTGTGCCTTTTTTATATGCACGTTAAACTGACAACTTTAAACCTGAAGTTCCTAAGGGATAAATACAGTACTTGAATTAAACTGAATCTCTTTACAATTGATTCAGATTACTCCATATTCATATAAGCTGGTGTCCTCTTCAGTGAACCAGACATTATTATTAGTGTTCTCCCTTTTAGTAGGGCATAGTCCTCTCAGATTCTTTCGTTCTAAGACTGTTTAAAATGATGACAGGTGACTAGAACTGAAGTTTAACAATTTATTCTATGAAATAGGAATTAGCACAAACAACAGAGAGAGGTACAAGGCATGGAGAGCTAATCAGCTATTAAGAGGTCGAAGCAGTCTCTCTAATGCAGGGGTGTCAAACTCATTTTACCTCAGGTGCCGCATGGTGGAAAATCTATTCCCACTGGTAAAATCATGGCATAATAATATAAAAATAAAGACAACCTCAAAATTGTTTGTTTGTATTACTTCGGCCAAAAATAGAACAAGCACATTCTGAAAATGTAGAAATGACAAATAATCCTCATGGCAAAACACTAGTTAGTTGAAAATTCTGAGGAAAAAATCGATGCAGTTTCAAAACACCATGAAGAACACAATGAACTTAGACTTGGTCTCTGTGTTTTTACCAAACCATTAAACTTCAAGCACTTCCTGTTGAGCATTCTCATGTTGGCATTTCACCATTAAAAACGTGTTTGGAAGAGCAACTGAGTGTTTCCTCAAACCGCCACATTGGTGACATCCACAACTGCCACAACACATTCATTTATCATCATTCAAATGATACAATTAAAATATAATCAAAAGAGTTGTCAAAATGACACCATTATAGCCGAATTAAAGGTATCATAACTACAACATAAACCAATGTGAAAAATGGTATATTTAAGCATTAAATAAAATAGAACAAACAACAGATGTAGAAACACACATTTTTACAATGGAGTTCAGAGTGCACACAGTGCCATCAACAAATTACAAGCGCTGCACGGAATTTCAACTATGAAGATGATGGTCCTGTTAACTTAAGTCTTTACATCTTACAGTTTCGTTATTTTATCCTCTGAGTGGATAATTTACAATAGAAAAATATATCGTACGTTGCTACAGCGTTAGTCTGCTGCCAGCCACAACAGAAGCAGCTGATTGCTTGCACCTGCGCTGATTGGAGTAGCAGCAGCCAATTCAGAGGGCACTTAAAGTCAACTGAAACGTCATCTTTAAACAGTGTGATGTGGGTTACACTGGAATTGCTATTGCGACATCCAGTGGACACATTTAGAATAGCAGTTGCTTTCATTAAAACATTGCAGCTGGTTTTTATACTTAGCGATTTCATTTTGCGGGCTGTGGGCCATATTAAACCTGTTCGCGAACCTGATAAGGCCTGTGGGCCGTACGTTTGACACCACTGCTCTAATGGCAGCCTATCTTCCCAGGCTTTTTGTCTGCCCAGGTTGCTATGCCTCATGATGTAAATCTAAAACTTAAACTGAATTTAAGAATTAAACATTTGAAACTTAACCTAATGTGTGTGCTTAGCACACACACAATCTCCTCCATCATTATCCCCACAGACTGGTACCTCCTGACATTAATACAAATGAAATACTTTATGTGTGTAAGTGCATAGAAAAAAACACATTGTGTAATCTCCTCAGAATGAAGGCTGTCACGCCAATTTTCTTCCCATTTCAAAAACCTTCTTATCCCCCATTTACTTCCGGGGTCATTTCCTCTTACGTCATTTCCTCTTACTTACGTAATGTCCTCTTACGTCATTGACAGCGATCGATAGAATCCAAATCTCCTGAAAATGGTGGTGTCACTGAGATAGAATCCAAATCTCCTGAAAATGGTGGTGTCACTGAATGATATTTGTCTTTATCTTTCCCAGGGGACTTATGTCAAACACCAGCAGGCTTCGAAACATTTCAAGCGGAGTGTTAGGGCCGCTGCTGGGAACTTCTGTCTTCGTGGTAACGTGCAAAAAATATTAATTAATATATAATACTGTTAAATGTCTGTACTTTAAATCAACATTATTGTTGAAACCATTTCACTAATATTAATTAATATATAATAATGTTAAATGTCATCTGACTTCACTGAGGTACATATGTGCACATAAATGTCATTTTAATTTAGTTCACTTACACAGAGAACTAAAAAAAACTGAATTTAACAAATACATTTAGTTTTAATAAAGTTTGATAATGTTGATTGATAATGAATTAACTTATTGTACACTGTTATTCATTTCCGCATATGTCCACGAGTCAAATGTGCAGTCAGGAATATCCTCAAGTTAATTTGTCCGATTAATACTTGTCCGATTAATACAGACGTTTTGTTAACGCTATATTATAAAAAATACAAAAAAACAGCGACGGGCAGTGCTATCGATCGCTGTCAATGACGTAAGAGGAAATTACGTAAGTAAGAGGAAATGACGTAAGAGGAAATGACCCCGGAAGTAAATGGGGGATAGGAAGGTTTTTGTAATGGGAAGAAAATTGGCGTGACAAGGCCAATTCTAAGGCGTTGTTATCCAAAAAGGATAGAAAATATTCCTCTAACATTACGCATGCGATTGGTTAAACAAACTACAACGTCTAAAAGAGCACCCGGAGAGCGCAGACCCAATATTCCAATGGTAAATAATTTTTGAAAAAAATGCAAAAGGTGATCCAGATCGAGCAGTCTAAGGATGTTGTGATCTACTGAATCGAAAGCCTTGGCCAAATCTAAGAAGTTCAACTATGCAGACACATTATTGTTTATGTAAGTGATGACATCATCAAGGACCTTAAGGGTAGCGGTGTTGCATTTGTGGCCAGTTCTAAACCCTGAATGCAAATCTGACAAGATATGATTTGGTTTCCAAAAATGCATCAACGGATCACAAGCAAATTGAGCTCGCTTTTCACTTAGTGAAAGCAAAGAAAAGGTACACAACTCTCAAATAAGCATCAAGTTATGTCATGGCAAAGAGACTCTCGAGAGGAAACTCTTTAATGATACATATGCGCTCCAGACATTTTCTGCATTAAAAAGTAAAGCTATGGTATGTATTTACAGTATTTTCCAATTGTTTCAAATCAATTGTAGTGTCCCAATAAAGACAACATCACAAGAACTCATTGTCAAGAAACCTCTGGAGCTAAATGTATTTAACGGCCTACAAAGTCCTTGGTTCATTTACATTTTATGCTGAATTATGAGGAATCATGGTCTCAGTAGTTAATTAAACCTCTCAACATGTTTCCCCTTGCACTGCTCATTGACCTACAAACATAATAACGTTGTTGAGGATGTTAATAGTGTGGTTGTTGGATTTATAGCCTTGACATTTGACTAAAGTCTCGAACATAACCTCTCCAAAACTCTGCTGAATTTGAATGGGGATGTGGCATATGGAGAATATTAACCCGGGTGGTTCTTTCAGTGGAGAGATGGACTGTGACTTCTACTACTTTATATTGCAGGTGACGAGGCGAGTGTTTGCCACTATGTGTGTCAGTGATCGATGGATTGCAGATGGTTTGGCCTCTACCTAATTATGCTGTGACACCGGAAGACGCCCCGCTCTGAGGTCACCAAGGACAGATACACACACATATGCACACACTAACACGGGGTTGCAAATATTTTGTCTTTTTTTTTAAAGGGGAACCGTTTTTTTTTTTACTGCATTCTAAATATTAAATCAATTAGATCAAAAGTCTGCTTACAATGAAGCCTATGGGAGCCGTTTAATTCTGCCTATAGAGCCCCTAAAAAAACATCCAAACACCTCCATTAAAGATTGCTATGCATGATGTAAGTATATATGTAATGTAGTAACGGGTACATTTATAATAACATTTAATATTTAGCTATGTTGACCATTTTAAGCATAATTTCAAAAATGCATCACATTGGCTTTTTTTTCTTCACCAGGGATTACTACTCACTGCAGACTTTATGAGAGCCAACAAACATGATAAAACATCACTTACTGTACAATGTCTGCTGTCATTAGGATGCTGATGGCTGGGATGTTCATATATTCCCATTTACATGAATAATGTCTCATAATCCTCGCGAAGAAACAGGGTGGGAGAGCAGGGGAAACAAGCGCTTTTCGTGTCGTCCTCGCCAGTTCCAGGTCCTACATGGCGGTCAAAGTGTCCCAACTTGTCAGATTATATTCTCAGCCTTATACTTTCAAGGTGAGAGTCATGATTTATGATCTACAATAAACTTACAGGGAGCAGGGACATGAGGAAGCATCAGACCACTCGATGGTGTAAACATAGGGACAAGCGGGACTGAGGGTGCTACCAGACCCGACAAAGTCTGTAAGTGCCGGCTTTTTGGTTGATGGTGTGTTGTTTGCTAAAACTCTGCACCTCTCCAGGACCTCAGCTAGCTTGGCCAGGACATCATTGTGGCGCCACCTGAAGCAAAGTTGCGGTTGATTTTCCGCAATCGCACTTCCAACTACTTTGTCATATTCCATGGGCATGTTGCCCCGGTCAGCGAGTGATTTTAATCTTCTAAAAATAAAATAATAGTTTGTAGTTTTCAAACTCTTACGGTTGCACTCTCTCCATCGCTGCACCAAAAATAGCATTGAATCATCTGCCTTTTTCTGCTGGTTTTTTTAATGGCCTGCAGCATAATCTACACATTTTTTCATTATTAATTATATATTCTTAGATATTACTCTAAATCTGTTCCTGTAACTTATAACATAGCATATTGAACTATATCTACCTATATTTAATACACAATATGTATCAAAGTGGACCTTGCATTCTTCCTTTTTTCTGTATGCTATAGCTAAAATATTTTTTTTCATCTAAGAATTGTATTTGATCTTGTAATATGATCTTAATACCCAACCTACATACCTGTGTCTTTTTTATACACTTTTTTTTTCTTGTTCTGTTTTGCTCCATATTGTTCATTGGTGGGCGATTGGGACTTCTGTTGGGTAATAATGACTGATTTACATCTTCAAGATCAAACACATCCTCCACACATCTTTTAATCCTTTTGATTTAAAAAGGCAACACCATCTTATGCTCAGCATTTCCCCTGGCAAATTTCGGCTCCTCAGATTCTCTGCTGACAAATGTGATAATGAGCCCATAGTGCCGTCTTTATGCACCATGCACCTCAAGACAAGCTCACGTGTCTGAGGCGTGTACATATGTGCGTGTGTGTGCGTGTGTAAAATAATACTTGAACATTTACACCATAATAGCCTTGTATTTCTACCTTGATTAGTTTGTACAGACCCACACAGCATGTACCTGCACATGGATTTGGCATTATATTATCCAGAGTTAGAGTGTATATGCATAGAGAAAATAGGGGAATTTATGCAAGGAAGTATTTCATTTATTGCCTTTCGTTAAGCGTTTGAGATTTATGTGACGCCCATAAATGAGTTATTTTAGTGTATAATCAAAACTGATTTGCAGTTGCAAGTCGGAAGCCAAACTTACACATCACATGCACAATGCCGACGTTGCCTTGATGTGTCACCGCCTGTGTGCCCCATGAGTCTGAGTTATCCACGCTACCTTCAGGTGAACGACTCATGACATGACCAAGTTAGAGTTGTCCACAGCTCGCTCCATTCACGTGAACACAAGTAACTTATGGGAGGATACAGTCGTGGTCAAAAGTTTACATACACTTGTAAAGAACATAATGTCATGACTGTCTTGAGTTTCCAATCATTTCTACAACTCTTATTTTTTTGTGATAGAGAGATTGGAGCACATTCTTGTTGGTCACAAAAAACATTCATGAAATTTGGTTCTTTTATGAATTTATTATGGGTCTAATGAAAATGTGACTAAATCTGCTGGGTCAAAAGTATACATACAGCAATGTTAATATTTGGTTACATCTCACTTGGCAAGTTTCACTGCAAAAAGGCGCTTTTGGTAGCCATCTACAAGCTTCTGGCAACCTTCTGGTTGAATTTTTGACCAATCCTCTTGACAAAATTGGTGCAATTCAGCTAAATTTGTTGGTTTTCTGACATGGACTTGTTTCTTCAGCATTGTCCACACATTTAAGTCAGTACTTTGGGAAGGCCATTCTAAAACCTTAATTCTAGCCGGATTTAGCCATTTGTTTACCACTTTTAACGTGTGTTTGGGGTCATTGTCCACACATTTAAGTCAGGACTTTGGGAAGGCCATTCTAAAACCTTAATTCTAACCTGATTTAGCCATTTGTTTACCACTTTTAACGTGTGTTTGTGGTCATTGTACTGTTAGAACACCCAAATGTGCCCAAGACCCAACTTCCGGGCTGATGATTTTAGGTTGTTCTGAAGAATTTGGAGGTAATCCTCCTTTTTCATTGTCCCATTTACTCTCTGTAGAGCACCAGTTCCATTGGCATAAAAACAGGCCCAGAGCATAATACTACCAAGTGAACATTATTGCTTTACACTGGATGTTTACATTGTCTCTTTAAAGACATCAACGGTAAGTTACTCTTTTTAATATTTGCTTAAATAAGTGGATGTGCCTGCACAATTATTTGCACTTAAACATTCATGTTTGTAGTAGTAAATATAATTAGAACATTTTAATTGTTATATATTGGCAATATATTTGGGTTCAATTACAGTAGGTGTGTTTATCCTAAACATCCCTGCCATTTAATTCTGCACAATTTAACATTTTTAAGTCTTTTTCTTTTATTTTTCGGACATAGACCCCAATAATATCGTAGTGTGGCCTTAATGCCGTAATCATTTTCTACCGTGAGATTTGATACCATTACATCACTAGTGGCTGGTGATTCTGAGTGTCGAAAAAAAAAGAGTTACCAGGCAAATGACTGGCTGAAAGTCCATGATATAAAACCTTGATTTCATATAAATCAATTTAATATAGACCTATATTTATTTGCAGCACAGGAAAAACAGGAGTATTAATAGATTTTTTTTAAATTTCTGCATACAACTTTTCCTGATTTAAAATAATATTAAACAATATATTTCGAAGTGTTCATGTAAAATGTTATCAGAATCTGACCCTGCAATATAAACTTTTTGGACACGGAATTATTGGCGCATGTCCCAATTATTACATCAGCGCTTCATTATTTCAACCAATATTGCATTTTTCACATGTAACCAAAAACAATACAAAACAACCCACTATATTCTCACTCAAGGCCGACAATGTTGGTTAAACTACTTCTTGGTTTGAACAATCTTCCAATTTAGCAGCCAACACAGACCCACGTGACCAGGGTCTGATTTTTTCAATTTATTTTAAATTGAATATCTACTGTAAGGAAAAAAAAATACTGAAGTTTACACTTTTGGGAACTAAAATAATAATATGTTTTAGTTTGATGGCATGTGACACTTTTAAATGTACAAATTGATATGATGACCAATGTATCAGTGTTTTATAGCACAGATACAGGTAAGACAATCGTAATGTGGTAGTTCTATGTGTGTGTGAGTACAAACAACAGCTCGAATTACTGTATATTACATCTAAAAAAGGTAAAACTAGAAGAGACTGAACTTTGGTGTGCTACATTTGTCACATAGAAAACACAAGGCACTTAGTTGTTAAAATTTAATTACTTAACAGTAGGTCTGAATTAAAACCAATACTATTATAAATGACTTAAATAAAATAAAAAAAAATGTTTCTACACTAAAAAAATCCCCAAAACAAACCAAAAAACACATCCTGCAAAAATAGAGGAATACAATGCAAAATAAAGCCAAGCCTTAAAATAACAGCACTGGATAATAATTTAAATTATTGTACAAACACAGTCATTGAATTAAAATGCCAAGTGACTAAGTTAAAAAGGGTTAGTAAAAAAATGTATGTTTAATGAATACAACAGTTAAAATAGTGGGATAAAACAACAGTGACAAGTTAAAATGGTGCACAGTAAAATACTCCTACAAAAAACAAATATCATACATCAGGAAGATATTAAACTAAAACCGATTAAATACAACAATTTAAATGACAAACACCTTGATCAGTGTCAATTGTCAATCGACCTCTCCCGTAGTTCACCACAACATCCTTTACTTAAAAATGACACAAGTGTTTAAAAAAAATTGCACTTTAAAGTCCTGTTGCTAACTTACATTTGCGTCAAAGATAGCTGAATGTGCGTCGTAGCTCCGAGGTTTTGGCGTCCAACGCGCTGCAGTCAAGCCGTGATTTAAAAGGGAAGTTGTCAGAGAGACGTTAGGTCATCACGCTCTGCCTTTTATCGGTGCAGCTAACCCTGAACTCTGACTGGCAGGTTTCCAAAGTCCTTCCTATTACACTGGACCCTGTTTTGAAAGGTCAGGTGACAGTCGCAGCCAAAGCTTAGACACTGGTGTTGAGGTTTGATGCTCAATTACCAGCGGGACAACAGGACTGGTTTACCAACCTTGGAAGATGCTGTCCTGTGGTTGGTCTCTGAGAACGCTTTTGAGTAATGGCTAAATCGCAGGCACTCTCGCTCAAACTACTCTGGTCGTCCAACCCAACTCTGGGCTGTGAAATACTTATCTGCTCAGGGTTAAGCAGAGCAGCTGTCAATATTTGAGATTCTGAAGTAGGAGGGGAGAGGGCCCCGGCCTGTCGTGGACTATATATGTAAGGACAATAACACCTGCTTCCCCTTCACTTTTGTTATCGAATGACTGGCCGCATTTGTTGTGAGTGGTCATTTGGCAATTCAGAGTCTGTTAAATGCTCGTACCTCTCCATGTGGACAGATGCATTGAGCAACACTTTCCTCTGTTGACATTTTTCTCTGTGCCTGCAGCATCTCTTGGACGGATCTGATTTACTCTGCCTTCAGGATCAAGATTTTCAAGTACAACATACAATGTGGGGTCCCAGGTGTCCTGTATTTTGTAGGGGCCCAATGAATAGCACTTTTTGTAGACAAGCGTGCCGGGTGAAAGGACAGTAGTCAGATGAGGCTGGTAATGTGTGTTTTGTCTTTCTGTAGCTTACTGCAATTTGTCTTTGGCCTGAATATGCACTAAATTAAGGGTGTTGTGTTCTTCAACTCAATCTTGCAGCAGTCGGCAACAAAATTTGGCAACAAAATGTGCAAACAGTTGTTTTTTTGGGGGGGGGCAAACCTTAACTCACATGGAGAGAAGCCTGTGTACTGATACCCTGTAGTGTTGTATGCATAGAGGAATTTTTGTGGGTGTTGTGGCCATTTTATTTTGTTTTCTGGTGAGAGGGTGCGCAGCAAATCATGCAATGTCCTATACTTTTCAAATGTTCTTGTAATCAGACAATATTTTTGGTGTATTTGTGGAATTTTTGCCTTAAAAAATCCATTTAATATACTGAAACTAATGTCTGATTACAAGAACATTTGAAAAGTATATGAATAAGAAGACATAATGAACTTTTTTAAGCATGCAATGTCCTGTTGAATCTTTCACACTGCCTTTTGCCCTTGGGGTGATCGGATGTATTTCTGCTTTTCTCAATTCTATACACATTGCACCACAGGGGCCAAGTTTCCCGACGGCTGATAGTCAGGACTCTCTCCCACTACTTGGCTGAGTAAGAGAGCTTGAGTGGTGGACAACCGATGGCGAGGCATACTATTTAGGTTTACCCTACAAAACCTGGCTATGTGACCAGGTTTAAAGCAGCGATGGCAGATTGGCTTACCGTCTGCCTGAAAGTGGGGCGGTTTTACGGAACTCGACGACACATTAATCAAATTAGTTTGAAGGAGCCGCGTGGTGAGATTTTACAATATCGCGTCAAGTTCAGACTGCTGTTTACAAAGACTGCTGTTTACAAAGACACTCTTTAATTACAACCATTTCATTTGTTGGTTTATATGTGACTAAATTAGCCGTAGCTTTAACCACATTAGCACACTGGACGTCACAAGAGAGGGTATGAGGACAACTTTTGCTGCTGGGTCTACTGGCTTCTCCCCAACTAATGGCAACCGTACAGCGGTCGATAAATAATATTTTTGGAGTTTAAAGCCTACTGCTTTAATCCTTGACGCAGGTATCATCAACGTCATCATATGTTCAATGAATTGATCGCGTAAGATGAGGTCATGGTTTGGAATACTATCTGGGGTTTTGCGCGTGATATAAGAGCATGAGACTAATCACATAGGGACTCGCCTTCATGTTGACTGTGCTTAAAGTATTTTGGTTATACAGCCCCATATGACTGTGTACAACTATAATTTTCAGTCAAAGTAGCAAAACATTTTTCAGGTCTAGCCCTGTAAGTTAGAAGGTGAATATTCAACTCAACTTTCACATTCCCGTGTAAATGTTCCCTAATAAATAATAATTGTTCAGATTTTGGCATGTGTCTAGCCTCCAAAAACCTATGCACTTCTTCAACCAATTGTTCAATTGTCAGCATATCAACTGACATTTTGCTAGTAAAGGTTAGACATGTATGTTCTTTAGGCACATATACATAACAAATACCAACATTTTCACTGTAAATCTTATCGTGGACGCAGGAGATGCAGTAGAGGATCCCGGCTTTTTGTGTTAGGTACCTGTTTTTGAACTTCTAGCTGAGCTTGTAATTGTTCATTAGAGCCCTTCAGCTGTTGCAGTTGCTCCAAAAGTGCTTGCAAGTCTTCCATGGTGTCCGGTAGACCAGTGTGGAAGGTTGAAGCTGTGGGGTTGCAATCCCTCGACACCCCTACCTGTAACTGTTATATCCCACTATCACTCAAAGGCCAGAACATAAAACTAAACACAGCCTAATCCTGCTTGTAACGCCAAAATATGTTGTAGTTCTAAGTGGGTGTGGGTACTAAAAGCAGCTAGAACTACTGTATAATACAGCTAAAACAGATTGCCAGAATAAACTGGAGGAGGCTGAACTTTAGTTTGGTAAATTTATTTCACATAAAAACACTAGACACTTAGTAGTTAAACGGCAATAGTTTAACTGTAGCTCTGAATTAAAATCAGTACTATGATAAAATGCATACTGAACATATAGGGAAATACAATGCAAAGCAAAACCAAACCTTAAAATAACAACACCAAATAATATTTCAAACAATTGCACAGACCCAGTAATTGCATTAAAGTGCCAAGTACCCATCCATCCATTTTATACCGCTTATCCTTCTTGGGATAACGGGGGGTGCTGGAGTCTATCCCAGCTGCACTCGGGTGGAAGGTGGTGTACACCGTGGACAAGTCTCCACCTCATCACAGGGCCAACACAGATAGACAGTCAACATTCACACTCACATTCACACACTAAGGCCCATTTAGTGTTGCCAATCAACCTATCCCCAGGGGCACGTCTTTGGAGGTGGGATGAACATGCAAACTCCACACAGAAAGACCCCAAGACCTTTCAGGACCTTTTTATTGTGAAGAACATGCACTGACCCCTGTGGTAGGTGATTAAGTTAAAAAAGTAAGAATAACATGTTATGTTCAACAAATATAACAGTTACAATGGTGGGGTTAAAAAAAACATAGACAAGTTATGAGACTATTTCAACAGAGTTTTGCGAGGGACGGGGGGCCAACTTCACACCAGTACTAAAACCTAGTGAATACAAACATTAAAATGACAAATACCAGTTTATATTTATAATCGATCTCTCCTCTAGTCCACTAATAAAAAATGTGACAATTATTTTTATAGAATGGTGATGGGACTTCAGTCAGGGAATAAATAATGAACTTGGATGATAGACAAGGAAACAAGGTAGTAGAGAGTGTGAAATACAGTAATGGCAAGCAAGATGGGGTTGGAATTAAGGGAAAAAGGAACTGGAAGACAGGGCAAACAGCAATGATAAAGGCGAAAGATTATGTCTACATTATAAAATAAATAAACAGAAATACGAAATCACATGGTGATGATGGAATTAAACAAAATTAAAGAAAGAACATTGAGACATAAAGTATAACAATAAAAATAATCAATAAAGTACTATCTATCTATCTATCTATCTATCTATCTATCTATCTATCTATCTATCTATCTATCTATCTATCTATCTATCTATCTATCTATCTATCTATCTATCTATCTATCTATCTATCTATCTAAATTGGGCTGCAATGTCTGGTAGGAAGGATGCGTTTGGCAAAGTACCGAACCCTGCAAACTGCCTCTGCTAGTATGTGTGCACAATATCACACGTGTTTGTGCATGAGCTCTAGGAATTGCATGTCAAGGATTCCAAGCCTATTTCCCAGAGCTGGGTTTCATACGCAAAATATCCATCAAATGCAAAAATAGAAGGAGATTGCAGTGAAAATGAAAAGTAGAAAAATGTCAAGGCCAGTGTGCTGTAAGGCAGGAAAAGCATTTTGTCAGCCAAATCGACATTTGACTTCTAGGAATTGTAGTATTCTAAATCATAAAAATACACTACTTGTTATGTTCTCATTAGTTTTTAACTTATAATGTTTGTTATCATAGACATATTTGTTGGCAAAATAAAATAAATGGGTTGATGGATGGGTGGGTTATAAATGGTCAATAGATTATACTTGTATAGCGCTTTTCTACCTTCAAGGTACTCAAAGCGCTTTGACAGTATTTCCACATTCACCCATTCACACACATTTACACATCGATGGCGGGAGCTGCAAGGCTAACCCTAACCATGACCCATCAAGAGCAAGGGTAAAGTGTCTTGCTCAAGGACACAACGGATGTGACTAGGATGGCAGAAGCTGGATATCGAAGCAGGAACCCACAAGGTGTTGGCACGGTCGCTATACCAACCGAGCCAGACCACATAAATAAATCAATGGTTTCAGTACAACATACTACATCAGTTTGGTAATTAGACAGAATTTGTATTGAAAAATTAAAAACCTACATCTCACACGGCATAAAGCAGTGCTTCTCTAATATTTTCTATTGCCCCCCCCACCCAGAAAAATAAAATAGTTTGCGCCACCCCTCTCTCCGCAGTGACTATAAATAGTATAATTTGTCTATAAAATTGTCATAACTATACCTCTACATAACATTTGAAGCTTATTAACATTAAAGTAAACAACACACCTCGTCTCCCACCGTGGTTACAGTGAAGCCAAGTGTTCCATACGCTTCATCATATTCTGGTACGGCAAAAAAGCATGTTCCCTGAGATCACAAATTGCACTTGTACTGTGTTAAACTAACTTGTGATTGTTGATGGGTTATTTAGAAAATCCCGCGACCCAAGTTGACTCAGTCTCACAGTTTGCACTGTAGGTAATACTAAATGTAATGCCACTGTAATTGTTTTATTGTTAATATTAATATCCCCTACTTGTTGCTATGATGTTAATAGTATCTCAGCTAGGCCATTACCTTGTTAATCAACCGCATGGCTCGATGCAGCAATGCTGGATATGCAATGTGCGTTCAGGGACATTCTGTAAAAAAATACTTTCATTGTTTTCTGTTTATTTGGCATATACAGACATTGATTATTGCAGATTTATTTATAGCAATGTCACTACATGTGAGACCAACTAGAATGTGAATATGATATTAGCTACTGTGAAGTTCTATTTCAAACAACACGAAATGATCACACCCACAACTAAAACTTTTTTTGTAAAATTAAACTGTACTTTTATTATGTAAGACATATCAGAGTTGTTAAGTTCTCTAAGGGAACATACTGTCTCAAAATGTGCACTGTGTTGCAGGACACTGTAATAAAAGGAATCTATAATCCACCCGATGTAAGGCTCTTAACGCACACACATCCTTTTTTCCCCTTTGGCCGTGCCGTAGCAGGGGAAACTTGGCTTCAGTTTCTTTAATAAGAAAATTGAACTCATTGGAAAGGAGATTAAAGACAACGCATCCCAGCTACAACTGGGTTTTATTAACACAGATACGAATGTATATACGACGGATATTGCCCTCCAAAATAGTCTCTCTCTTTTTGAAGAAATAACATTAGAGGAACTCCTACGGCATGTAAATGGAATACAACAAACAACATGTTTACTTGACCCACTTCCTGGGAAACTTATCAAGGAACTGTTTGTAATATTAGGACCATCAGTGCTAAATATTATAAACTTATCACTTTCCTCTGGCACTGTTCCCCAAGCATTCAAAAAAGCGGTTATTCATCCTCTGCTCAAAAGACCTAACCTCGATCCTGACATCATGGTGAACTACTGGCCGGTGTCCCACCGTCCGTTTATTTAGAAAATCTTCAAAAAAATTGTTGCACCGCAGCTAAATGAACACTAAGCGTTTAACAACCTCTGTGAACCCTTTCAATCCAGTTTCAGGGCAAATCACTCTACGGAGACAGCCCTCGCAAAAATGACTAATGATCTATTGCTAACGATGGATGTTGATGCGTCATCCATGTTGCTGTTACTTGATCTTAGTGCTGCTTTCGATAACATCAATCATAATATTTTATTGGAGCGTATCAAAACACGTATTGGTATGTCAGACTTAGCCTTGTCTTGGTTTAACTCCTATCTTACTGACAGGATGCAGTGTGTCTCCCATAACAATGTGACCTCGGACTATGTTAAGGTAACGTGCGGAGTTCCCCAGGGTTCGGTTCTTGGCCCTGCACTCTTTAGTATTTACATGCTGCCGCTAGGTGACATCATACGCAAATACGGTGTTAGCTTTCACTGTTATGCTGACGACACCCAACTCTACATGCCCCTAAAGCTGACCAACACGCCAGATTGTAGTCAGCTGGAGGCGTGTCTTAATGAAATTAAACAATGGATGTCCGCTAACTTTTTGCAACTCAATGCTAAGAAAACGGAAATGCTGATTTTCGGTCCTGCTAGACACCGACACCTATTTATTAATACCACCTTAACATTTGACAACCAAACAATTACACAAGGCGACTCGGTAAAGAATTTGGGTATTATCTTCGACCCGACTCTCTCGTTTGAGTCACACATTAAGAATATTACTAAAACGGCCTTCTTTCATCTCCGTAATATCGCTAAAATTTGTTCCATTTTGTCCACTAGCGACGCTGAGATCATTATTCATGCGTTCGTTAAGTCTCGTCTCGATTACTGCAACGTATTAGTTTTGGGTTTCCCTATGTCTAGCATTAAAAGATTACAGTTGGTACAAAATGCGTCTGTTTGATCATATTACGCCTATACTGGCTCACCTACACTGGCTTCCTGTGCACTTAAGATGTGACTTTAAGGTTTTGCTACTTATGTATAAAATACTACACGGTCTAGCTCCATCCTATCTTGCTGATTGTATTGTACCATATGTCCCGGCCAGAACTCTGCGTTCAAAGAACTCCGGCTTATCAGTGATTACCAGAGCCCAAAAAAAGTCTGCGGGCTATAGAGCGTTTTCTATTCGGGCTCCAGTACTCTGGAATGCCCTCCCGGTAACAGTTAGAGATGCTACCTCAGTAGAAGCATTTAAGTCCCATCTTAAAACTCATTTGTATACTCTAGCCTTTAAATAAACCCCACTTTTAGACCAGTTGATCTGCCCTCTCCACGAAGGAGAGGGAGGGGGGGGGGGGGGGCACCGATTCGGTGACCACAGATGTTGCGCTAGCTGTCCAAAGTCGAGATCCATGTTGGACCACTCATCTGTGCATCAATTGGGGACGTCTCTGCGCTGCAGACCTGTCTCCGCTCAAGATGATCTCCTGCTGGCCCCACTATGGACTGGACTCTCACTATTATGTTAGATCCACTATGGACTGGACTCTCACAATATTATGCTAGATCCACTCGACGTCCATTGCACCGGTTGCCCAGGGGTGGGGTCCCCACATCTGCGGTCCCCTCCAAGGTTTCTCATTGTCATCCCATTGGGTTGAGTTTTTTTTTTTCCCTGATGTGGGATCTGAGCCGAGGATGTTGTTGTGGCTTATGCAGCCCTTTGAGACACTTGTGATTTAGGGCTATATAAGTAAACATTGATTGATTGATTGATTAACTTGCTACTGATGAGCCAAAAGCGAGCGGAAATGGAAAAAGGAATGTCTACCTTATGGAAATATCAGGTTCAAAGCCATGGCAAGTTGTTCTCCCGACAAGAAATGACTCTTTTTCGCCCTGAGAAGAGGCGACATCCCTGCAGCAAACGCCTGCTGCGTGCCTCGTTCAGAGGTGGATGGTGCTTCACTTCCGCGTTCAGATTACGGTGCAGTGATAACATAACATTTAGATTGTTACTGTGACTGCTTTAGTAAGTAAGATGATATAAAAGTTCAACAGAAATTAATGACGTTCGACAGGAAGTCGGAAGGACATTTTTTTTATTGCAAACAGTCGATCCAACATCAAAACATGTCAAGACACTTTCTCAAAACAATCAGACACTTTTCTTTTGATCAAACAGCCAGATGGTGTATGATATTGCGATCCAATTAACACTATTTGTCTACACAAAGAAAAACATAAGCAAGTATTTTGGCCAAATGTGTTCACTCTCTAGTGTAGTTACATGTTTAAGAGATGTTAAGTATGTAAATAAGTAAATGTGTATATAGTAAATAAATACTAGAATATACTCCATTTTATTTTCATGATTAATTATAAATACTCTATATTGGATAATACAGTACATAACCTGAAAAGAAACACTGTTAAACAACACAGACACACTGTAGAGTAGTGTGGTGTGAGAGTGACGATTTATTCATAAAATGTGTTTTGTTAAAAAAAAAGTTTTTCTTCTTATCGATTTAGACTCCAGGCTACAAACCAGTCAACTACCGTGCTTCTGAATAAAATAAATCCAGCCTTGGAGGCAAGGGCTCCTGACACAGAGCTGTCATCTCCTTTTACTTTCTACTTCCCGTACACACCCACATGTATACACACACACGCAAACACACAAACCAGCTTTACACAGGTACATGCACACGCACGAACAAACACACACATAGCAAGTATGAATGAACACACAATGACGTACGTCCACTCATCAATGCAACAACTGCAGCGTCTTTGAATGGTGAATCACACCTATGTGTGTTTGTGTTAGAAGACACCAGGTGATCACATCTACATGAGAATGTGTTTTATTTTATCAGTTCATCACATGATCTATTGCCTCCTTGACAGAAAGAAGGAAGATAACAAACACACACGCAAGCTAACTCGCTGAAACGCTTCAGGCAAAACTGTCATTGAGGCAAAGTGTTACTCATCTTTTTGAAGGTAGACGTGCACTTAACACTGCTGAGAAAAATATTTGTTAACTTTGTCTCTGTAACAGGCATGTGCCACAGTCGGCCCACAGGTCTGATATGGTCCCTGGCTTCTGATTGATTTAAAACATTTTCAAGAAAAAAATATTGTTATTTCTTCCATCTACTAACAGGAGGAGCTCGTAAGTTGCTTTTGTGTTGAGTAGCATTAGGCTAAACCCCCTAGCTCATTCACCTTCAAACTGTCCTGCATAGCGTGATGTACACATCCAAAAACGTGTAACCTTTATGTATCATGTATTGAGAATTTGCCAAAGCCCTGGAGCAGGTGTTTCAGCGCCTTTCACCAGGTAGAGAAGAAGCTCGGCCACTCCTCAAGTTACGTCAGGGCCAGCGCCAGGTCAGTAATTATGCCATTAAGTTACCTCTGAGAGTGACTGGAATGCCTCAGCGCCAATTGACACATTTTTTTTGTGACTTTCCAATCACATCAAGGAACAAATGATCCCACTGGACCTCCCTGAGAAACATAGCACTGACAGTCCGAATTGACAAGTACCTGCAAGACCATGACGAGGTGAAAGGACGGCTGTGGGAGCGAGTGTCCACAGCCAATAGGAGGAAGGATCCCATCAATTCCCCTACACCTGGTGGACCACTGCCCATTGCCATGCCCTCTATTACACTGCCATTGGATGTACCCATGCAATTAGCCCTGACACGGCTTAACCAAGAAGAGTGCAAATGCAGAAGGACAGAGGGAAAGTGTTTTTTTTTTTTGCGGCAAAGGGGGACACAGTGGCTAACTGTCACCTCAAGAGGGCCAACTCAAGGGAAATTGCGAATGGTGCGGTTAGTCCCAAAGTCGTAATAAGCAATCCTGCTTTTTGGAAGCCATCAAAACAGTTTTGCTCACAGCTTGCCACTGTCAAGGTTTCTGTCTTTGTGAACTCCGGTTCAAATGCTGGCCTGATGACTCTCTCACTCGCCAGGCGATTAAAGCTACGAGTATTACGCCAAAAGCATCACCTGGCAGTGAAAGCAGCGGACAAGATTAATCACCGGGCACCCATGGTAAAAGTCACATTCCCTGATATACACACAGAGCAGCTAAGCCTCCTTAGGTTTTCTAAGTCATGAGGTCATCTAGGGGTGCCCATGGTTAGAAAGTCATAATCCAAACTTCAACTGGTCCACAGACCAAATCCTCTCCTTGGGCCCTGGCAGCCAGGACACCTGTTTGGAAGAGCCCAAGTTCACCTCAACAAACAAACAAGAGGAGCTTGATTTGCCCCAAGTACCTGGCTGCTATCATGATCTTGCGCTGTCTTCAGTAAATCCATGGCCAAGTCATTGCCCGTTCACTCTTCTTATGATTGCACCGTAGACCTTCTACCTGGCACCACACCCCTACGAGGAATACTTGTTTCCTTGTCCACACCTGAGCTCCGGGCCATGAAAGAATATATACAGGAATTATTGGCATTAGGAAACATCAAACCCTCGTCATCCCCCGCTGAAGCTGAATTATTCTTTGTTCAAAAGAAAGACAAGACCCTTCGCCCCTGCATTGACTATCGAGGGTTGAATGATGTCGCCGTAAAGAACCAAAACCCTCTGCCACTCATCTCCACTTCTACTGAGCTTTTAAAAGGGGACAAACCCCCACCAAACTGGACTTACACAATGCCTGCCACCTCGTCAGGATTAGTAAAGGCGACAAATGGAAAACGGCCATTAACACCCTCACAGGCCACTATGAGTAATAAGTAATGCCTTCTGGACTTAATAATATAACAGTGGTTCAAGGTTTGGTGAATGATGTGTTAAGGGACATGCTAAATATGTTTGTGTTTGTTTATCTGGACGACGTCCTAATTTTTTCCACAAAACTATGATACCCATGTCCATCATGTAAAAAAAGTGCTTCAAAGACTCCTTCATAATCACTTGTTTGTCAGAGCAGATAAATCACATTTTTATAAAGATACTGTGTCATTTTTAGAATCTAATTTGGCCGAGTGAGAGGTGAGGATGGATCCAAAAGCTGTTTTCCACTGTTGCTGAGTGGGCCATGCCCAAGTCGAGCAAATATGTTCAATCAAAGTAGCACTGAAGGAGGGGTGGCATTTAGAATGAGCGATCTTGCCCTTTCAGATATGGTATGGCCACAAAAACTTAGAATACCTTAAGTCTGCCAAACGGCTGAATTCCAGACAGGCAAGGTGGTCACAATTTTTCAGTTGATTTAATTTCACCTTATCATACTACCTTGGCTCAAAAAATACCAAACCTGACTCTTTGTCTCGTATTTTGAAATCTGAAAAGAAGGTTTAAGAAGCCAAGACTATATTACACAGCTCATGTTTTGTCTCTGCCTTGCATTGGGACATTGAAGACCAGGTTCCAGGTGGCAGGACAACAGGCCTCATGGCCTCCTCTTTCTCTCCGGACGAACTATATGCAATTAATGCAATGAGAGGCCTGTCAATCCATTGGACTCACACTAATAAAACTACTTGTCATTCTGAGGTAAAAAAAATACTTTGTTTGTACTGCAACAATGTTGTGGTGGCCTGAAATACTGAAAGATGTCAATGAATAAGTCTTGTATGCGCTGCCAACAAGTCATCTTCTCAGAAACCCATGGGAGAGCTTAGGGCCTTGTTTATAGCTCACCAGCCATGGTCCCACATTTCCTTGGACATTGTCTCAGGTTTACCACCCTCTGAAGAGAAGACTGTAGTTCTCACAGTGGTAGATAGATTTTCGAAGAGGAAACAGTTTAGTCCTTTTTCTCAAAATCCCCTCAGCCAAGGAAACAGCCGAGGCATTGCTTAACTTATGGTTTCCCTCAGGATGTTGTGCCTGACCCTGGTCCCCAATTTGTCCCTCTTTTTGGAAAGCGTTCTGTGCTATGCTGAGGTCAACGGTCAGCCTCTTCACCAGGTCCCACCCCCAGTCCAACAAACAAGCAGAGGCTAAATCAAGTACTGAAAGCCAAACTACGCTCCCTGGCGTATCAGACTCCCTTGGCGTGGGTCAAGCAGCTTATTTGAGTGGAGTTGGCCCATAACACCCTTCCTTGTTCATTCACTGGTATGCATCCTCATCATGTTGTTTTTGGTCAACAACCTTCTCTGTTCTGCTTGCCTATTACAGAATCCACAGTTCCCTCTGCATTGGCCTTGGTGTAAGAAGACCTGGGAGCAAAGATGTTCTTGATGTATTACATCAATTGATTAACTACAGTGATGGTTACTTAAGTGCATCACTTCCTGTTAAGAAATTGCACACTGACGAATACTTTGTCGGAACCGGTCTATATTTGGTAGCGCCTGTGCAATTTATATTCAAATTATAAGAAGGACACGAGTGTTGCTGTCCTTGCTTTTTCTTTGGGCTCACAAATGCCTTCTGCGCCAGTCACAGAGCTACAAAGCCACAGGAGAACACCTGCCCCAGCCTATGCTCTGGGCTTAGAGTTAGGGTTAGGCTCTACAAAAACCTCCCTCTTCATGTAGAGTCTAAGAAGCTCGCTATCAGGTTCGTTGGACCCTTTCCTATATCAAAAAGTAATTCCGTCTTAGGCTGCCCGGGTCGATGCCAGTTCACACATTGTTTTATGTTAGTCAAGTCAAGTCCACCAAGTCCAGCCCATTGGTACCTGCTATTTATACAATTTCACAATGATTTATATATTTTGGCTATTTACAATACATTTCTGCACTGTGATGTGTAATCATGTGTAATTCACTAGAGCGCTTTCTTTTCAAACTGAGCTATGAATGATGTACATCAGAAAAAGAGAGGAGGTACATTTTTTTACATTTTGCTCCGGTGACTTACAACATTTTTATTGTAATGATAATAGGTACTAGTGTAATAGGGACGTTGCAACCTTGCCCAACAAGCTGCCTGATATATGGTCTCTTTCCAACATCATCCCAGTGCCCAAATCTGGAGACCTCTCGAAGCCAGACAACTACCAGAGCATCAGCCTGACCTGTATCACCGCAGAGGTCTACAATCGCATGATACTGAACCGCATCCGGCATGCCATCCAAAATGGCTTTCGAGAGGAGAGGACCACAGTAGCCCAGATCCTGGCCCCGAGGAGACTAATCGAGGAGGTGAAGAACAACTTGACCGCTGTATTGTGCTTTATTGACTTCAAAAAGTAATTTGATCTAATACACAGAGGCAGAGAGGGGGGGATGTTTTAATTTTTTTTGTTTTTTGTTTTTTTTTTGTCATAAAAAAATACAATCATGTGTGCTTACGGACTGTATCCCTGCAGACTGTATTGATCTATATTGATATATAATGTAGGAACCAGAAATATTAATAACAGAAAGAAACAACCCTTTTGTGCGAATGAGTGTGAATGAGAATGGGGGAGGGAGGTTTTTTGGGTTGGTGCACTAATTGTAAGTGTATCTTGTGTTTTTTATGTTGATGTAATAAAAAATAGAAAATAAAATATATATATATATATTTTTTTTAATTTCTTGTGCGGCCCGGTACCAATCGATCCACGGACCGGTACCAGGCCGTGGCCCGGTGGTTGGGGACCACTGACCTATAACATCCAAGCGGAACAACGAGCTGGCCAGATGTATGGAGAACCGGGATGACTGGAGACAACGATGGAAGGCTCGTCTGAGGATGACCTCAGTAAACCTCACTCCCTGACAACTTCAAGAGTGGGCTGTGAGTTTCCCAGCCTGGGCTTTTAGCTCGTTGGTCAGCACGCTCGCCTCAAGCCAGCGACCAGGCTTTACGGCCCCGTGTGAAATTTGATAAAGGCAGAGGGCCAAACCAATTTGGTTACACTAGTGTAGAACAGTTTGATCTGTAATTGTTTAATACATGGAAGATGTACTACAAAACATTGTTGCCCCAGGAATATCATCTTGTTTGCATTTTCTGCATTACTGTTAACATAGCGTTTCCAAACTGGATACAGGTTTGCCAGAGGCATCAACTTGTGAATCTGTAGATTACATGAATATTTAATGTACCAATAGAACACAAACACAGACATCAATTTGACTGGAAGGGATATTTTGTATGAATGTAGGTTATGCCTGTGCTCTATATAGATCAGATGAATTACGTTTTTAAATGCTTCTAATTTTACACGTTCTTACTTCTAAAACATAAAAAAAAAATAAGACATGAAAACAAATACATTTTTAAGCAAAAAAAACAATAGATGCCCTCATTAAAATTAATTCAAATAAAACATACTCTCAGACATTCGATCATTCTATCTAAACCTTTTCACATTAAACAGAATAACAGTTGATGAAAATACCAGATGGTGGTCTAGTGTGCTATCTGTGGATACGGTGGCAGGCCCCACATCCTAAAAACATGCATGTGAGGTTAAATGGAGGCTCAATGTTCTGGAATATGAGTGTGCTTTTTTTGTCTATATGTGTCCTGTATTTGATCTGTGTGTACCCTGCCTCTTGCCCAAAGTCAGCTGGAATAAGATCCAGCTAGCCCATTACCCGAGTATGGACAAGTAGTATTGAAAAATGTTGGATAATTATCCCATGTTGTGTTCAGGCTTGTTAACATAAATGCAGCCTTGTGACAGTTAACCCATCAGGTAAAAACACCACTTGGGGTTAACCTTTTACATGACAGCACGACAGTTGTGTGATTGCTTTGAAATAGTCAACAAAATCGTAAAAGAACAAGAAATTAATTGGTGGTTTAAAGTATGGCATTGTAGAGAAAGTTGCATTGACACTGAAACAAGTGTTGGCATTGTAAAATGTAAAATGTAAAAAACACAGACATAAAAAAAAATACATATATATATATATATATATATATATATATATATATATATATATATATACAGTCGTGATCAAAAGTTTACATACACTTGTAAAGAACATAATGTCATGGCTGTCTTGAGTTTCCAATAATTTCTACAACTCTTGTTTTTTTGTGATAGAGTGATTGGAGCACATTTTTGTTTCATCAGACATCACATGGACAAATATAGGAAAGTCTGGAGGAAAGTTCTGTGGTCAGATGAAACACAAATTTAGCTGTTTGGCCACAATACCCAGCAATATGTTTGGAGGAGAAAAGCTGAGGCCTTTAATCACAGGCACACCACCCTACCGTCAAGCATGGTGGTGGTAGTATTATGCTCTGGGCCTGTTTTGCTGCCAATGAAACTGGTGCTTTAAATTGGACAATGAAAAAGGAGCATTACCTCCAAATTCTTCAGGACAACCTAAAATTATCAGCCCGGAGTTTGGGTCTTGGGGGCAGTTGGGTGTTCCAACGGGACAATGACCCCAAACACATGTCAAAAGTGGTAAAGGAATGGCTAAATCAGGCTAGAATTAAGGTTTTAAATGGCCTTCCCAAAGTCCTGACTGTAGACAATGCTGAAGAAACAAGTCCATGTCAGAAAACCAACACATTTAGCTGAATTACACCAATTTTGTCAAGAGGAGTGGTCAACATTTCAACCAGAAGCTTGCCAGAAGCTTGTGGATGGCTACCAACAGCGCCTTATTGCAGTGAAACTTGCCAAAGGACATGTAACCAAATATTAACATTGCTGTATGTATACTTTTGACCCAGCAGATTTGGTCCCATTTTCAGTAGACCCATGATAAATTCATGAAAGAACCAAACTTCATGAATGTTTTTTGTGACCAACAACAATGTGCTCTAATCACTCTATCACATAAAAATAAGAGTTGTAGAAAATATTGGAAACTCAAGACAGCCATGACATTATGTTCTTCACAAGTGTATGTAAACTTTTGATCGCGACTGTATATATATATATATATATATATATATATATATATATATATATATATATATATATATATATATATATATATATATATATATATATATATATGTGTGACGGTCCACAACTGTATGTGGCAAAATGCAGCTCCACACTGCTGTCGCTTCAACATATCACCGGCACCAGGTGGATTATCAATTTATTTTATTACAGTGTCCTGCAAAACAGTGCAAATTGTGAGACTGTGAGTCCACTTGGGTCACGGGATTCTTACTTGGAAGGCTTCACAGTTCTGATGTTTCACATAATAAAACCACAGTTTCATTTTACAAACAACATGTTACATTTGGGTGTGAACCTCTAGTGTTTAAACCAAATCTTCATACTAATTATCATATTAATTTCTCTCAGTTGGTTTCACCTGTACTGATATTGGTATACTTGAATTTAAAATAATCCTTTTTTTATATGCAAAATGCACAGTAAATTTACAGTCACTACATTTTACAGGATATCCCTAAACACACCTCGCATCCAAAATGGCTGCTTCAAACCATGCAGTTGATAAACCAGGCTGCGGCCTAGCCAAGCTACCATTAGCATCATAATAATAGGTGAGGACAGCTATATGAACAACCAAACAATCACAGTAGCATGAAATATAATATTACCTGCAAAACAGTGCAAATTGTGATACTGTGAGGCCACTTGGGTCACGAGATTCCCTAAATAATACATCAACAATCACCAATTAGTTTACACGGTAAAAGTGTGTTATTGTCTTCAAAATATCACTCTAAGATACAGTTTTGGTCAACACAAATTAGCGAACCTTTTCATGTGTACGTTACAAAGTACTAATGAAAATATTAACAGTCAATATTTAGTTATTAGTAAACAATCCCGGACAATGCAAAAACGTGTCTCAGCACTTGGAAGGCTTCACAGTTCTGAGCACTTCCCGCAGGTAACCGTACATACCACTTCTCGCCAGCAACAGGCACTGTTGCAACATCCATCCATCCATTTTCTACCGCTTATTCCCTTCGGGGTCGCGGGGGGCGCTGGAGCCTATCTCAGCTACAATCGGGCGGAAGGCGGGGTACACCCTGGACAAGTCGCCACCTCCATTCGTAATTTAATCAAGCATAATAAACGTCTGTTTTCTACACCGTTACATATATATATATATATATATATATATATATATATATATATATATATATATATACATATATACATATATATATATATATATATACATATATATATATATACATATATATATATATACATATATATATATATATATATATATACATATATATATATATATACATATATATATATATACATATATATATATATATATATATATATATATATATATATATATATATATACATATATATATATACATATATATATATATATACACATATATATATACATATATATATATATACATATATATATATATATATATATATATATATATATATATATATATATATATATATATATATATACATATATATATATATATATATATATATATATATATATATATATATATATATATATATATATATATATATATATATATATGTAACCCTTGAAGCTGGCTTCCCCTATCCCGGTTCCGTCTAGTCCTCGGTCTCCCTATGAAGTCTCTGCGTTGTGTATTGTATTTTTGTGTGCGTGGGAAGACGGAGAGAAAGACCAGGCAAGGAAGCATAGGATCTGGGTGGAGTCGTCTTTATCTCAAATCTTCACCTTTAGAAAAGACATGGAGTTGTCTCAAAATACAAAATATGTCACACTATAACACTTTATATTTTAAAACACAATCAACTTCTCTCATCGTGAGCAGTAATATACCCAGCAGGTAACGTGTGTGTGTGCGTGTGCGTGCGTGCGTGCGTGCGTGCGTGCGTGCGTGCGTGCGTGTAGACATAAACGACTGAGTGAGTGGATAATCATATGAAAAGAGCCAAAACATGTCCTAGCATAACATGCTTCTGGGATACCACACACACTGGCATAAAAACATAACAAAATCAACAGTCTCTTCACAATTTACAAAAACCCCACCTTAATATAACTCTTAGCCATCATATTTTGTGAATAAATCGGCTTAATAGTGCAAAACAATAACTTTTTTTCATCTTTTAACTGGGGAGCCTGGTCCCTTCCTGCTTACCTTTAGAAAAGACATGGAGTTGTGACCTAAGATGGCCACAACCAACGAAGAAGAACATTCACAGACAACAGTGAACAGACCACGAAGTGGCGCCCCCTGGAGGCTTCCGTAACAACTGTCTCAACCTTTTGAAAGAACCTCTGCAGACTCCCCACATCAGTTCACCTCCTTACATATATATATATATCTCTTAAACTAGCTTCTCGTGCCATCCGCACGTGTTCCTTTTTTCATATTTTTACCTTGTTATTTGAATGAATCATCCGTCTTACCTGCACGATGCTTCCTGACGTCATTTTACCATTTTAGGGAAACGACCTTTGCAAAACCATGCGACCCAGGCATGACATTTACACTGTTAAGGTTTATTCTAAGTGTCATACGTTTTCATTTATAACTTTCTGTTTTTAAAATTGTATTTTATTAATTTTTTTTTACTTTCTAATTTACCAGCAGAAATTTCATGTGGAGGGGGGTGAGGCTTGGGGGCGGGGCTTGGAAGGCATGAGACACACATCCAGGTTTTGAGGAGAGAGTAAAGCGGTCTCTGATGGCTAACGTTGGCTACTGTGTCGAACCCAAACCTTAGTTTTTGGACAGTACAAACGGAATACTGTCTTCAAAGGCATTACTTAGAAAAAAGTACCAGTTATAAAAAAGGTACCAACTAACATGTTAGCGCTATTATTTGTTAAAATGAAATGAATGCCTTCTCATTTAGATGAGCATGACGAGAGACAGATTCTGACTGGCTCCGAGGCGGCCAGCCCCAGTTCATGTCTGCCACTAGACAAATGCCACCGATCAGAAACTACATTTGTGGTCAGAAGTTAGCATTTTCGGTAGGTGAATGTTGAATTGTAGTCAGAGAAAAGTTGCATGTTTTCCTGCAACTAAAAATAAGGATGTTAGGCGACAACTTCTGCTCAGTCATCTCTTCATTTTATATATTGCTGATCTGGTCAAAGTTTACAGCTTACATTGAAACGCATACTACACTTTGGACAAGTGCCAGTCAGTTGCACCACACGTCGTGCACACAAGTTATCTCTGTGAACCACCACACTACCAATGACCACACTGAAAATTTATTTCATTAAAATATACTATACATTGCTACTCATTGAAAATAGGTCGAAGCCCGACAAAAACAAATAACTCAACAGTTTGTTTGACCTTTGACTTTTTCTACCCAAGCAATTTGGACCTGCCATTTTGTGTTGGGCTGATTCTTATGATTCACATCAAGAGGTTTTACATACTTGATCAGTTGCTGATTTATGTAAATCCACTTCATAAACTGATGTGTGCAAAGAGGTTTTACATGCATAATTAAATGCATGTTTCCTGTCATAAACGGGGACACGGACAGAAAGATGAAGAACTTTGATCATTTGGATTCCTCCAAAACTTCATAAATCGGCAAATAATTATAAGGAAACATATACTATCACTCCAGTAGTCTTGACTATAAGTATGTTTTTCTCCACCAACTCTACATTAAACAATTGGTTTATTCAGCAATATTTAAAGTGTGAATATGCACATCCTAAAAGTGTTTTCACAAAAGCACAACACTTGACTTGCTGTAGGCAAGTGGCTACAGGGAGTATTTAACCTCAACTCATAATTATAGCAGCAGCTTGCTGTGTCATGCCCTGCCATCAAATAACCCAGCAGACCATCAGCAGACCAGATATCTACCTTTTTTATCGTCTGCGCTCAGATTTGACATTTCTGAGTCTATTTTTCTACGTGTTCCTCACCTTTATCGATATTTTACTTCAACGACTCTGCAGGCATTAAATAAGAATATAAGCATTTTACACATTTAAATTACTTACACAAAGAATGGCATTGATTTCTCAAAAACAAGAAAACTACTTGTTCTAATTATTTTAGACAAATAATATACTGTATTTGTCATATACCTCTCTCTGCATATGACCTTTAACCAAAGGTTTCAATAAATCACAATCGTTTTAATTTATTTTTTAATTGTATTATTATCATTATAACGAGACTAACCCCTTTCTCGTTCTGCTTTGAAGAAACTCACAATTGTTGTTCTCAATGAGGGGTACTCAGACAGCACATTACTTTCTTTTTACTTTTCATTTAAACATTTTTTGTAGTTTCTTTAATATTTTATTGACAAAAATCACACTGAATATAAATCAGTCCAACAAAATAATATCGCAGCGAACAATCCCAATTCCAAACCAATCCCGGCACCGCAACAGAAACCTTTCTAATAGAAACTTTCTAACAGAAATGACTAGAAACACAAACAAAAATTGTATACTCATTCATTCATGAAATTAATGAAGACATGTAAAAAAAAAAAAAATAATGTGATCGTTTTTCCCGCAAACTGATGAATGATAGCAAGTGCTCCTCGCTAGCCAGGAGTAGTAAGGGACGGAAAGGGAAGGATAAGTAGTTAGTGCTAGGCTTGTGCAGTACAAATACTATAGCAGCATTTGTGTGTTACGCAACTCGCTCAGTAAAATAAAATAAAATCATTGATGAATGTTCCAGCGAATTAAAATGTGTTTTTTTTTTAAGTTTTTGCACAGCCCTCCGACCTGGTAAAAACACAATATAATGTGTTAAGGTTAAGGCCATGTGTGACACTGTTTATCAGCTTTCCTTGAATCCACACTAAATACAAGTCGTTTTCACACCTTGAGACTCTTGCTTAGCCTTTATATTTTCGCCATCACACCAAAGGCTGTGCAAATTAAAAAAGTGATACACCAACTTTCATGCTTTCACGTGACCAAACTAAAACATTCTAAATCAATGTCCACAATTCCCCGAAAGTGACTGTTTGCTATTTGCTCAAAGTTACAGTTTTAAAACCATCACAAGACCAACCAGTTTGCTTATGTTTGTCGTTTGGTGGGAGCATGTTTTCTAAAAAAATTATATCAAATAATAATTGTTGAACAGCCAGAAGAAAAAAGCTGGTGGCTCCAGATCACATGCAAATACACAAAAGCAGTCTTAGAGAAGCAGGGCCAACCATTTCTATACACGGATCACATGCTGTGCGTAGGGCACCACAATCTGTTGGGGGGGGGGGGGGGGGGGGTGTCAGTTTTGCGTAAATTAGTGCATGTACAATGTCAATTAACGAAAAGGCGCTTTATTCGGAATTTTTCACAGACGTATGCCCAGCCTCTTCCTGCTCCTTCATTGACAAGAATATAATAGCAAATTTCTCCAGACATTCACAAAGCCCCTCTATGGTGCGCACAGTATTAGTGCTGGGTTGATAAAACGGATGTAAAGGTAATGAATCTTTATCATAGATTTGCCAGGATCATATGCAAATGTATGTTTTCATTATGTTAAATTTGTTACTTTTCACAAAAAAATATTTGATTTATCATTAATTATTTATTGTACAAAACATGCTAAAATACAAGTTACCAAATGGGAGGGTCTAAAATTAAATTCTGCTTAGAACCCCAATTCAGTCAGGGTCCGCCCTGTAGAGAAGTAACTACTAATTTGCAGTCATGTTGTTGTTATGATAGAATAAACATTCAAAGATAGCTAACATTATTAGCTAAAATTTGCCAATTCGCTATCATGAGCTGACAACAATCATAATGTTACGCGGGGTTTAGTTTGCGCGCTCTGAGCCGGAAGGGGGCGAGATATAATGCTCACAACAATTTCAAAAATTGCGCTCTCTAGGTAGCTGTCATGTCTTGTGATCATGTTTTGTTTAGTTATGTTCTGTTTGGTTAAAACTCCATAGTTCCTGTTTTTTTACTCCCTTGTTTTGTCACCATGGCGACCCATTAGTTTTCACCTGTCCTCATGAGACTCACGCACCTGTTACCAATCATGACATAACTATTTAAGCCTGTAGTTGCCAGGTAGTCGATCTGGCGTCATCACTCTGTTTATGCTACTCTGCACTCTGTTTATGCTCATTCCATGCCATAGTTCCATGCTTGACCAAGTAAGTTTTTGTTTATTCGTGTCACAGTAAGTGTTTATTTGTTTCACGCCCATAGTTTACGTCTTAGTGTTAGTTTTGCTCCTTAGCCAAGTTTGTGTCTCCGCCTTGTGCGCGCCTTTTGTTTGCACCTTTTTATAGTAGAATTAAATCATGTATTTGCCTTCACGCCATGTCCAATCCAGTTCTTTTGCATCTCGGGAAAACAATCCACGCAGGAAACTGCACCAGACTCCAAGTCGTGACAGTAGCTACAAAAGGGTTGCAAACAGTCACTTGAATTGGCACAATTAAAAAAATAATAATACAAAGTCATTTCATAAGTACATCTTTATTGCACATGATATGACATTGATTTAATTGCAGATACATACTTGAAAGATGAACATACTTTTTAAATGTAAATTATTATGTTTTAATAATACATAGAATATGGGGGATCGTGAGTTTGGTAAGAAAAAACTATATGTCACTAACTATTCTTTTTTCTTTTTTTTTAATCAATTTTATATCTTCTGAACTCTTGAGAAATGGTAGTAGCAACCAAAAGAAAATATATGTATTATCAACTCACACAGTTTAGTGTTTGTGTTTAATTACATTACCTACGGAGAAAATATTATTGTTTTGCAATTTCCCAACAGGGTTCATCTAAGTTTCTTCTCACTTGGCGTTAAACGCCTGTGGTTCAGCAAGGTAACATTCTTTGTGACCTGCTGTTCGTTCCTCAGTGACAGTTTTAGGCTGACAGCAGGGATGTCAAAGGTCTGTTAATGGCCTGACTTCCAGCTGCTGAAGTTCGTCCTCTACGTCATCTCCTTTTCACACAAAGTGAAGTATTAGTCATGGAAGAACATGACTGATTTTCTTTGTTTAACCTGTCCTTCCAGCCACATGGGCAAAGTATATTGTTGATTAAGATGCGAGAGAAGTGTAGTATACTTATTTTTATATATAAGTTTATTACATTTTTTAATATATATATATATATATTTTTTTTTTTTTGTTTGTATATATATATATATATATATATATATATATATATATATATATATATATATATATATATATATATATATATATATATATATATATATATTTTGCCGCAGCCGAGCCCCAGCAGAAGGGGTTAGGATGAAGAAAACAAAAATAAGATAGAGGGAGCAATAGTGGGCACAAGAGGGAAACAAGACAGAGAGCGACAACAACAACAGAACTACATCAGCAGATATAATACATACAAATATATCAAAATGTAATAATAAAAAAAATAAATAATGTATATAAGTATGCTTATTTGTCAGCCAGTAGGTGTGGACGCCAGGGTCCAACTCAGAAAGCTTGACCCAAAACGCAGGTGCAGCAATTGGGCAACAAAGTACCACCAGCCAGGGACGGGCCTCTTGAGATTGGGCAGGCCAGCGGAAGGCCGCAGACAAGTGCTCCTGGTTGAGATCAATGCACGGGAGAGGCAGAAGACAACCAGCCCCTGAGCCAGCGAGAGGCCGCAACCTGCGCGGGCAAAAAGGAGACGGGAGGTACCGCCCAGAAAGACCCAGAGAAACCCCCGCCAATGGAAGGGCAAACCGTCCCGCCCCAAAAGTGATCGGGGCCCCAGAAGTCCTATAATAAAAGATCACTTTTTATTGCTTTATTAAGATGTTTACTGTATATATCAACGTTTTACACTTAGAATTGTCAGCTTGTCTAAAAACCTGACTTTTTAGTTCAGGATAAGACAGGAATATCACTGCAATACATTCAACACTGGGGCAGCAAGGTGGAACAGGGGTTAGTGCATGTGCCTCACAATAAGAAGGTCCTGAGTTCAATCCCGGGCTTGGGATCTTTCTGTGTGGAGTTTGCATGTTCTCCTTGTGACTGCGTGGGTTCCCTCCGGGTACTCTGGCTTCCTCCCACCTCCAAAGACATGCACCTGGGGATAGGTTGATTGGCAATACTAAAAATTGGCCCTAGCGTGTGAATGTTGTCTATGTATCTGTGTTGGCCCTGCAATGAGGTGGCGACGTGTCCAGGGTGTACCCCGCCTTCCGCTTGAATGCAGCTGAGATATAGGCTCCAGCACACCCCGCCACCCCGAAAAGGACAAAGCGGTAAAAAATGAATGGATGGATGGACGTTCAACACTGAAAACTAGTACTTTGTTTGCCCCCACCCACAATATTAGCAATTCCAACATATTAACTTTATTTTTCTGCCTCCATAAATAAGCAGCTGCACATTTTCGAGCCTTCCTTTTAAATGCAGTACAGCATGAACTGAGATTGCTCTACACGGGTACTTTGCAATAACGCTGACAGAGCAAATCCAACGCCATGCTGTTTTGCGTTTGTGCTCAAAATATATCTGCTCTGGCAGAATTCAGCTCCTGGGTATGCATTTAGATAGCGTGTAATAAAATTGTCATTGTTTGAATGAGCACGTCTCCCACTTCTGCTGCTCAAAAAAGTTACATATACTTATTTTATCTCTTGATCCAGTCCACTGGCCTACCATCCTCGGTCTCAGTGAGTCACACTTGTATTAAATTTTCAGCATGAAACAGCTGTGTGAAAGGTGCATGCGTCCTCACCTCCCATTAACATTGCAATATGCAACGGCAGGCAGTTTCCCTCTCCTCATTTTGACATTTCCTGTGATTTTTCCTTTTTGATTTCACAGTTCCTGCACCTTGGCTGAAAATGTTTGTGACAAAACATTGATCTTTTTTTGGTAATACGTAGGTCACGTATTGCGTTCACTAAAACTACTTTATGTATAGTGCTTATATGATAATGGTTATTGGGGATATTGTTGTCTACTGTCTAATAATTGTACATGAGCACCAGTACTGTATGTGAAAGATGCAACACCTGGCATCCTGTATCATCTGTCCTAGAAAATGTGATAGACATTGTGCTACATTGCGGTTATCCAACGTACTAAAAGTAAATAACTCAGTACTCTCTGTAATCATTTGGTCTGGGATATAACACTTTTGAATGCTCTCCATGTGCAGTATTATTCATACTGCATGCTATTTATGATGTACAACATGTAACAAAGTGGCCATTCCTGTACAAGTCAAATGGTATAAAAAAAAGTACTGTCAATGAGACATTTTGCTTGTGTTAGTTCAAGGACAATTAGTAAAGGCTAACTTTTACATTTTAACCAATACAGTACCAATTTCTGGAACATTGGTGTTAGTACTCAACGTTACCAATTTATGTTATTTGACAACAAATCTCCCAAGTAAGCAGGCACTTGGCCGTTGAGTACCGTGTAAGTAATAGCTGATATTTTGTATTGTATCCTGAAATTAACAGATAGCCAGTGCAAGGATACCAAAACTGGACTAATATGACTGGATTTATGAGATCTGAAGAAAAGCCTATTGGCAGCTTTCTGAGCTAATTACAGGCAATCTATTGGCATTTATTTGAGACCGGTGAAGAATGAATTGCAATGGTCAAGCAGTGAGAACACAAAAAAAGTAATGATAATTTCTAGTTCGGTTTACGATACGATTGATCCGAGTTTGGAAATGTTTCTGAAGTGGAAAAAGCAAGAGCGGGTTATACTTTTGATGTTCTCATTAAAAAGCACAGTCTGGTTTAATGTTATCCCAAGATTTCTCAGAGGCTGCTTGAGATTGACCAGAACCTTTACCATACATTTACCAGCATCAGAGGCCATCATTATGTCATTGGAGACCCTGATAAGAGCAGTTTCTCTGAAACGCAGTGTTCGTTATAACGGCGTTATTTACAAAGTAAACAATAACGAGTGCTCTAATTAATTACTTTCAGGTCCATTACAACGCCGTTCGCAATATCTTGATATAACGGGTATGCTATTTTTGATAAGTGCAGCAAGTCCACTGCAGGAAATATTTTTTTACTAGTGAAAGCAACAAGCAGCACCACACTAAAATTAACTTGATATCAAATAGGACGAGGCAACATCACAATGTTACACAGCAGACAATCACATACAAACACATACACAATGGGAATAATGAACAGCAAATCATTGATTGAAGTGACGAACTTACAATCCAAACAATACACCGTTTTACAATACAAGACGACATGACAGCCATCGAAGCACATTCAATCTCTTTATTAACCGGCGGTAATACAATCCGGTGAAAAGATTCATAAGAGCTGGCATCAGAGCCAACAAACTGCCACTGCGAATTGCTAAAGCTAACAAACACAGCTCCGTTTAAACCCTCAATGACGTCACACGCCACTAGGCAACAGGCTATGCCTTTTAAAAGCACACTGTGTTCTCATATGAAACGTCTCTCAACTGCATATGCCAGATATATGTATATATATATTTTTAAGTAACATAATTACTTTCCCTATTATTTAATTATATTTTTGAAAGAGTAATTCCGTTAGTAATTCAATTACTTTTTGGTAAATTAACGAGAAACTAAAAGGAATGACTTTTTTTAAAGTAATTTTCAGAACACTGGTGGAAAGCAACTGGCGATAGAAAACTGGACTGATGATATTTTTCATCAAATATATTGTGTTTGTTTAAAGCAGAGACTTATGCTAGGTTCACACCAACGGCGCTTTGACGGCGCTTTAAAGCGGCATGCAAAGCGGCGTTAAAGCGTAACAAAGCCTGATTAAAGCGTGAGGGTCCTAATGGATCGTGGGAAAGCTTGTAGTGAAGCGGTACATGCGGCAAGTTCGCCAAAAATTTTTAAACGGTTTAAAAAAATTCTGCGCTCTGTCAAGAATGGAATAAAGCGCAGAGAGCGCATCAAAGTGTGACAAAGCCTGACAAAGCTCAGCAAAGCTTGACTCAAAGCGTAGGAAAGCTTAACAGATCTTGGTTCAAAGCGCAATAGGAAGTGACTGTGATATTGACTAGTGACATTGAAACTTTATGTAAAACCAACACAGGATTACAAATCCATTCTCTTTTGCATCATTGCCTTTTTTATACGATGATCATTGTTTCTGTACTTCTGCTGTTTGATGTTGCAGTTTGACATTACTGTCTATAATTTTTCTGTATGAAAATGTTAATAATAAAGAGAATATGTTACGTTTAAAAGAAATGTCTTTTATTATTGTCAACTAGCATAAGAAATGAAAGATAGATATTTAGATGACAAAGAAATAAAATAAATGAAGATATAAAACATAATATAACGGAAAAAAAGAGAAATTGAAAAAATAAATGAATATAACAAATAAAAGAAAAGGCTTTTTTTATTGTCAACTAGCATACGAAATGAAAGATATATATTTATTAAGATGACAAAGAAATAAAAGAAATGAAGATATAAAACATAATATAATGAAAAAAAAAGAGAAATAGAAAAAATATATGAATATAAAAATTGTGTGGAAAACAGTCTACAGAGTTTTTCTAATTTTTTTGTTATTTTTGTTGTAACAATGCACAACAGAGCTTGATAATCGTGTCAGAGCCTGATTTAAAGCGTCATAATCGCATCAAAGCATAATAAAGTTCAATAAAGCGTAATAAAACGTATCAAAGCGTGATTTAAAGCGTATCAAAGCGGGATCAAATCGTGAGGAACGGTAACAAAGCGGCAACTAATTTGTATCAGAGCGTATCAGAGAGTATCAGAGCGTATCAAAGCATAACAATACTTCGGAGATCGGGATATTCGTGGAAAAATTGACAAAAATGACGGCGCTTTGCTAGCCGCTTTAAAGCGCGACAAGCGCCGTTGGTGTGAACCAGGCATTAGGGCCTAATTTACTAAAGGTTTGAGTATACTAAAACGCGTGTACACTTGATAGCACACACAAAGCTGATCAACTGAACGTGTGCAGAGTAATAAAGTTGGTAAAGTGAGCAGAATAAGTTGTGCAATACATTTTGCCTCTCTGCATATACAACACTGTGCAGCAATGTGATTTATCAACACTCATCACCAATATTGGGTGAACTATTTAGCGTCTTATTTTGTACCGCTGAAACAAATGTGCAAACTGACACGGTTACATACAGGGCTGCAGGCTGCAAAAACATACAACAAACAGAGAATGTGTGTGTTTTTTTTTTTTGCATGATCTGTCAGAAAATAAAAATAAAAATCAGACATATCGTCTACACAAAAAAGTAAACTTAAACTCAAACTCAAACACAGCAACACCCTTTTGTAATGTTAAAGCTGCATGCTTGACTGATTAAGACACTTTGAATTCATGCATTTTGTGGTCTGCTGGCAATTTTTTAATGGCATTGTTTGTTTGATTTAAAATGTAAATTTTTAAACATATCTCCTCAAAAACTCCTTAAACTATGCATGTGTTGTGTTTCGAGGACAGCAAGTGCAGCCTCTCTTCCATGAGGGCAGCGCACAAAAATAAAAAACCCACAATGAAACGTGGGTTTTATTGTGGATGCACTGGAATGCTATTAAAATGCCTTTAAAAGTGTTACATATCTGCTTCTTGTTTGATATCAAAACACCACAGGTCGGAGCATGATACTATGAATAAGCAGTAATTAATCGTGTGTCTTCATTGTGAAAGCTGCGTGATATGTGCAACAACCTCATTTACATAAAGTGATCTGCACCAATAGCACACGCAATGTTAGTAGATCGTATGCAACACGCCAACCAACAGTACACGCTGTTTCAAAGATTGCACACGCTGTTTAGCATGTGGTATTTGGATCTTAGTAAATCAGGCCCTAACTGGTTTGCCATAACTTATTCAAAAATTTTGGTCACACAGGGCAGCTTGAAGCTGGGCGGATAGTTGCTAAAACCAGTGGGGTTAAGGTTTGTTTTTTTAAGAAAAGGCTGAACATCTATCTACTTGAAGTGGGATGGAAGGCAGCCAGAAAATAGTAAACAATTAGTTTATGGAGTGCAGGAATGGACCAACAGTGCTAAAACAGGGCTATTCAACTACATTGTTCTAGGGCACATTTCCAGAAAGCTAAGGACCTAGGAGCCAGACTTCTCCCTTCACTGTTATTCTTACTTTGAAAACTAGCATCTTCTGTAATGGACATTTGTGTTCGGTTTATATCTTTTTTTCAGAGTTAAAATTAATTTTTAATGCAAAATACAAGTAAGAGTTTACTGTATTGGACACTTAGCTTTAGGAGGTTAAACTAGCAATGCAAGGAACTGCAAATGTGTTCAAAGTTCCTCGATTAAACAGGAGCACACTAGTGCAGTGGTTGTCAAACTGTTCTCACCAAGTACCACCTCATGAAAAAAACTTGTCTCTCCAAGTACCACCAGAGTGACCAACATTAAATACAAGTAGCGTAGTAGGCTTAAGTAGTCATTAAGGTTTTATTTAACATGTATATTTATTATTTTTGGCATTGTAACATTACACAGTTTAAACATTAGAAATGAAAACACTGTATTTTAAACATTCTAAGGTGTACGACTAGATGGAGCCCGCATACCACTAGTGGTACACCTAAAACAGTTTGAGAATCCCTACTCTAGCGCTTTTAGAAATTTGCTACAAAAATGTTGAAGTGTCTCCAAGTTATAAACTGAACTCAGGGGCCGGTGTGGTGTCATTCCGGGGAATTATTTAGCACCCCGGGCCTCCAGTTAAATACCTTGACCTACAGGCAGTCCTCTACAATTATGCCTGTTGTCCTTTGCCGAGTCTGCAACCGAACGTGACGTTGAAAATTATTACCGGTTGATTTTACGTGAATCAGGTAATAACGACATAATTTGGTGGGCACCTATAAAAGTACCACATTTGGTACACATCCTGATGAAAGGAATAACAAGTTTAAACAACTAACGACGCCGCTGCCATTAAGACATATACCCACGGTTTTGGTACCGTCTACCACATATAACGACTGTTGGCGTTGGCGAGCGAGGTTTAACCAACATGCTATCACATAGCCCCACTCGCTGCTTCCGTTACACACTCATAAGTTTGTTGTATTCTTTTGTTACAACAGGTAAAATAAAAAATAAAAAATAAATGAAAAACTTTTAAAAGTCCATAAGCTGTTGGAATACATGTTTACCTGCTACTTATATTAGTGATGACTAATACTTTAGGATCTGATCCATGAGAGATGATTAATTAATTATGTTAAAAAACCCAAATGAATTCACACTCACATAATTGCTTAGGTTCAAAATAAACTATATTAGTTATCCAAACATCTGAGCAAAAATACCGATCGCATTTTTCTTTTCTCATAAAGGTAATATTTTCTGACCTGTCAGTTATTTATGCCAGAAATTTCCTTCAGACATTGGAGAACTGCTGCTAAAACTTTAAAAGCCAAATATATGACTAAAGCAGGACAGACAATAATCACTTGCAGGTCACATTGCTTTACTTTGACCTTCACAGAACTCGTCAAGCTGTAATAGACTGTGAACTGTTACTGATGTTTCTGCTGCCTTCGTGTGATCATACAAATTAGGAATTGCTGCATAACCCCATTTGTTTAAACATGTGGAAACAGTGGTAAGTTATATGACTTTCGTTTTGCCACAGAGGGGAAACTGATAAATACATAAAATCCCATTAAAAAAAATAACTAAAAACAAAAACATATGACCTCGCATTGGGGGAGCAGATTGTCTATGATGCAAAAATTACCACAGAAAGCAACGTCAAAGAGTTTAGTTTTCATGACAACTTGACCTTCTTTTTAAGATTAATAATTTCTAATTTACCAGTGTCAGTATTTAATTATCTATATTGGTATCATGAATATATTTTAACGTGCATTACACAAAAACTGAAAAAAAGTTGTATAATACCAACTGCACCACCTGTTACCTTGACTTCCTGATTTTTATTGGTTCTGTGACTATGCTCTTGACCTAAAATACTCCTAACTCAAATCATTGTTCAAATTAACTATAATTCAATTATTCTGTTGTGGGCCACAACAAACTCCACAAAATGTAACATGCTTTTTAATAGCAACAGCAAAAACAAAGGGTACTCATGGTCCTTGATGAATGAAAAAATAAAAAAAAGAAAGACAGCTGTTCAGCAGATACTAAAGCATATCATTTAATAAGAGAACAATAATGATAATATTGTATCAAATAGATATTGTACTGTACAGTGTACCTCTGCATTTGTTTGAATCCGTTTCATTGGGTCCGTTGAAAATCTAGTCATACTAAAACTCAAACAATTTTTCTTCATGTTCTCCCCATGACTGCATGGGTTTCCTCTGGATACTTCGTCTTCTTCCCACTTCCAAAGACATGCGCCTGGGGATAGGTTGATTGGCAGCACTAAAGTGTCCCAAGTGTGTAAATGTGAGTGAAAAAAATCCCCTGAAGAGCAGGGAAACCTATGGAAAAAAAGGTGAGCAGAAGAGGCATGTCATCTTACTTTCCTCCATATTTGATGGAAATCGTCATTAAATAAACATGTCTATCAGATCCAAAACAACCAGAAGAAAGAGCAAACTATATATTATTTACAGTGGACACCAACACAATAATATTTTTTGTTTTGACTCTTCTCTTTTCTGCTTTATCTCACATTTTTATCCTACTTACTCAATCCACTCCATCTCTGGGGTACCTGCTAAATTATCTGTAATGTTTTCATTTGTGAGGGATAACATTTGAAAAGTTGAATGAGATGGAGGAACAGATGGACATAGATTTTGGGAAGATGTGAACAGTGATCTACATAACCCACATTGTTTTGGAGAAATGTTCTAATTTTAGTATCATTAAAGGTGAACTGCACTTTTTTGGGAATTTTGAATATCGTTTACAATCATTATGAGAGACAAAGAGACATACATTTTTTTTTCTTCACTTTCTAGAATATATGAATTGTCTCGTTCTTGGTGGCTATCAATGCAGCTCATGGGCACAGTCAACTCTACCTCTGAAACACTTTGCATTGAAAAACCATCAACAATACTTAATTTACGTTCCATAACCTGCATAATAACTCTAGAGTCATTGTTACTGTAAGAGCGAACACTGAGGGACTATTTTTCTAGTGTAGTGACACATTGTTGTGCTTCGGTATTAACTACGTGTCAGGTTGGAACACTGATGACATCTATTAATCAGACAAGAAGCAAGGAATCATGCAGAAACAGAGTTCAATTTAGCTCGAGGAGACACGTGTTTTGGGCTGTACTCTCGTTACAGATCCAAACTACGTTCTAAAAAAAATCCTGTGCGCCTCCTCTATTTATTAGGATATGGCCCTATTACATCACGGTGACTGAGGGAAGGGGGGTAATCTCGACAACTCCAGTTACACACAAGATCATGATTATACAAAGAAGCAAATATGTTGACTATCGCCCAGGCTCCACTTTGTCTGCGTCCTGGAACCCAAGGTTCGGCCTTGGCAGCCAGCAGGCCGAGTACTGGTGTTATTGCCCAGTCTCTGCTTTGTCTGGTCCCGGAACACAATGTTCGGCCTTGGCAACCAGCAGGCCGAGTCTGAACACAACACTGATAAAGAGGCTAGCAATCTCAAGAGATTGCTAGACCTAAACAGATACAAAAATACCATTGCAGCACAAATTGACAACACTTTATATTAACGGCCCTTAAGCATAAAGTTATGATGATAATATATACAGAATTATTCTAACACTACGGCAAGAGATGAGCTAGCTTAAACATCAACACAAAACGCCTTTCAGTTTGCAATGCAATGCGATAAGACACCAAACTGTATTGACTAAAAAACATGAACAATCATATTACAGTATCTATAAAGTATTAGCCCACATTTTCATGTTTTGTTCGTAGCCAGACAGCGTATGTACTGTAGTTGTACTAACATGCAATGACGTGCTTTGTGTATCATGATCAATATAAAGTGTGACTCACTCGATGGAGTTGTCTGTTTGGTCCAGCTGGCCGGGGACGTTTTGTCTGGTTAATTATGGGTAAGCACTCTATTTATGTCAAAATAGCATGGCTTCAAGTTCCACATTTTGCAGCTTCCATTCACTTTCACCTCACTCTCTCGGTTTGCGTCTGCTTCAAGGTCTCACTCTTCCTTCTAGAAGCAGTAATTCATCCTCCATAAATTCAGATTAAAAAATATATGGTTGTGAATCCTCATTTGTCCAAAAATAGTCGTCTTCGTTGTTTGTTACCAAGCCTGCCATGATTGGAACACACACTGGCGTTTTGTATCCAGAAGGGGTTGCTGCCAGAAGTCAGACGTGTGCTGCTATGGAAACAAAAATAAATGCGCCGAATAATTAGTTGACCAAAATACGGAAAATATTGTACATATTGTACATATTACTTATTGTTATGAACGTGTCTGTTATATACAGACTTGCAGTGTGTATACAAAATGACAAAACATTAATGGAGAGTTAGAAGTTGTTTTGGATGCTGTGGCTCGTGCAGCCCTTTGAGACAATTGTGATTAAGGGCTATATAAGTAAACTTTGATTGATTGATTGATTGATTGGTTTACAGGGCTTTGAAGGCTGTAACAGAGACTCCCATTAGCCACATCTTCCAAGTGTTTTTTTTATCATCTTTAAAATTCCCTCTCCCCGAAAGAGACGTGTGTTCTTGTCTCTCATAATGATTGTTAACAAGAGGCAAAATAAAAAAAGTGCAGTTCCCCTTCAACAACACAATAATCCATTTCAGATATTCAGTTTGAGTTTGTCACAACCATATATGTTTCTCTGCCAGTACCTGTGCGGAAAATCCATAGTAGAACTATAACATTTAATAGCCTAATGCCTATCATACAATCATTTCCGATCAGGTTTGCTTTATTGGGTAATTTCCAGTATTCAAAGCAGGTTTTTGCTGAATACCGGTAATGGACTTTTGTTGTAGATGCCCAGAATGATCCTTCAGCTGTGTGTGGAACTGGATCAGTTTGCACGTCCTTTCCAAACGTGCTAAAAAAAATGCAAAATGGTGCTGATAAATCCCATTGCGTTTGCAAAATAATGTATGTGAAACTGCTCCTCACAGTATTTTGGGCGTTTTGATTGCATTGTGCACATCTTACTCTTCTCACTTTACAGGCACAATCCACTTTGCACACGTTTTGTAGATCATCTTTGCGTGTGCTATCAGGTTTGCACATGTTTTAATACACGCTAACCTTCAGTAAATCAGGCCCTTAGGGTGTGAGGAGATCTCGCAAGATTAAAACGTGACGATATTTCTCGCTTGGAGAAAAGAATAAACACAGCGAGCCTCGGCGGGCACTTTTCTTTATTTGAGATTCCCAGCAAACACACGTGTTTATGGTCAAGCAGGCTAAGCTGTCAATTATGAACGCCAAGACGTGACAAAGAAGCTACGAGACACACTGGATTACTTCCCCCAGATGCAAGACACCACTACAGCAGCCCGGAGATAAAACGATACAGCCGAATCAATAATACGCTTGACAAATGCCATATCTGAGATGCAGAAGACCTCGCAACGCTCCTAAAAAAGACATTTGTAGCTATTAAGTGTCACTTTTAAAATACTTGTTTTGTGACCCAGCCAAATCAAAACATGTTTCCTTGTCCAGTCATATAATTTGTCATAGTATTTTTCATGAAGGAATGGGCACTGTCAGGTATTCTAGGTTCCCAAGAACACCTGCCAATCAGCAGCCTTTAAATTCTACAAAATCCCCTACCGTACATTACGCTCCTATTTAAAATGAATGTTACAATCGTGTCTACACTACTGTTCAAAAGTTTGGGGTCACATTGAAATGTCCTTATTTTTGAAGGAAAAGCACTGTACTTTTCAATGAAGATAACTTTAAACTAGTTTTAACTTTAAAGAAATACACTCTATACATTGCTAATGTGGTAAATGACTATTCTAGCTGCAAATGTCTGGTTTTTGGTGCAATATCTACATAGGTGTATAGAGGCCCATTTCCAGCAACTATCCCTCCAGTGTTCTAATGGTACAATGTGTTTGCTCATTGGCTCAGAAGGCTAATTGATGATTAGAAAACCCTTGTGCAATCATGTTCACACATCTGAAAACAGTTTAACTCGTTACAGAAGCTACAAAACTGACCTTCCTTTGAGCAGATTGAGTTTCTGGAGCATCACATTTGTGGGGTCAATCAAACGCTCAAAATGGCCAGAAAAAGATAACTTTCATCTGAAACTCGACAGTCTATTCTTGTTCTTAGAAATGAAGGCTATTCCACAAAATTGTTTGGGTGACCCCAAACTTTTGAACGGTAGTGTATATTTAGTGAACCTAATATTGTGCATCTTCTTGTTAAGGGAAATGAGTGTATGCTGTGACTATTATACATACACATGCATACCTTTGTCATGCTATATCAGTTAAATCCCAGAAGATATCGCCTTCTTATGACACTGATTGACAAGACACAACACACTCAATTTATTTATTTGTTTTGGCGGGGGTGCACGCTGCCCCTTCATCAATGCTGCCTTGTGTGCCCGTACATAATGCATATGCAAAAAGCGTTACAGCCTCCAGCCTCACGCTCAATCAAATTTGTCCCTGCATTGCACTCTTACATCCTTACACCTCTTGTTAACATCGACAGAGATGTTGACTAAAATCATAATCTAATTCAAAAATAATCTTCTTGTTTTTTCTCATCATGCTTGCAGCGCCCTGGGCAATTGCCCATGCGGCCCATATCTAAATCCGTCACTGCTTTGAAACTCATTCTTAAATGTGTTGCGCATGTTTGTGTTACGGCTCAGACTCCTGCCAACGCCTCTCTTCCGTCTGTGCGCTCCAGTGAGCGCACCTCGGGACACGCCCACGGGTGCGCACAGCCAGGAGCGCGCCGTGCGCGTCTCCACCCCGCGGCAGCCACCAGCTGCAAACGATCACCGGCTATCAGCACACCTGCATGTAATGAAGGACCTGCCTTCATAAACTCGCACAACCTGCCAGGCGGCGCCGGAGTATAGTCTTCTTTACCCTTGTAAGCGTCCTGTATCTGGCTTCCATCCCGCGAACTCGCTCCTTCCCTGTGACTTCCATGTTTCCATTGTTCTGATGTTCTTGTTGTCTTCCCGCAGCGCTTCCCGTGTTCCCCTGTGATCCCTTGTTGTTTCCTTTGCCCCCGGACTGCCTTTTGGATTCTCGACATCCCGCTTGGACTTTCTCTCTCGCCCGGATCACCTGCCTGCCCCGTGGACTGCCCGTTTGCTCTCGTCAACACTTGGTAACACACTTCAGTTAACTACACACATAGTCTTACACCACACACTCATTCCCTTTTGGATCTAGTTCACACTCCATTTCCTTAGTTTATATTATTAGTATTGTTTGTTATTATTATATATATTGAATATATATATATACATAATACATAATTGTTCATACTGCCATCTAGTGTCTGTCGCCGTCACCTCCCCTTTAGTTGAAACACAACAGTTTGATTCCAACATGTAAATGATGTAAAGCATGAATTTGTCACAAAACAAGTCAGAAGTTACGTACAAATATATATTTAAAACAAGCGGTTGAGAATGAGAATCTGAATGTGGTAAGGAAGTAAAGCTAGCAAGCCAATGGCGTTGTCACGTAATGAACAGAAACGTTGTAGTATACCGACAATAGACATTTATTTACGACGGATTGGTTCTACTATGATTATCGTTAAAATGTGTTCAGAGATTGGTATTAACACGCTATTACTGCGTTCCATTTACTTAAGATACTTTTTGGATACATTGTACTGTACTGCCACAATTTCAACCACTATTACTCTTCCGTCATTGCAATCAATGACACACACGGGGCGCCACGGACTCCCACAATTTATTAAATGTTGATTTTTTCAAAACGGAGGACATATATACTAATCACAGTATATCTGTGCGCTAACAAAAAGTCGACTTTTAAATTTACACTAATTTTAATTGACTAATTTGATGTAAACCAAGTTGCAAAAAAGATAGATTTCGGTAACATTTTAGTATGGGGAACACATATTCACCATTAATTAGTTGCTTATTAACATGCAAATTAATAACATATTGGCTTTTAATTAGTCATTATTAAGTACTTATTAATGCCTTATTTTGCATGGCCTTATTATACAACCAGTAAGCCATTAACTAAGAGTCTTCCCTAAATAACCTCAGAATTATTGCTTATTAGTAACCATAACCCTAACCCTAACCCTTATATGGTACTTGGTGAACAAGTTTGAGAACCACTGCCCTCGTGTCCAAAAAACTAGAAATCAAGTCTTTGTTACTTTAATAAGCAACTAATTAGTGGGGATTATGTTCCCCATACTAAAGTGTTACATAGATTTATTTGCCATTTAGGGCTGTTGAGCACATCGTTTGGGTTTTTGTACAGGTTTTTATAGTTTCAAAATTAATTTATTATGGTATTGTGATAAAGATTATAAAAAAGAAAAGTTTTACATGTATGTTTTTTGTGTGCCATCTACTGCCAATGTTGCTCCCCGGTTTTATTTTCAGTTACCATGATTCCATGGTGAAGGCCAAAGCAACCGATCACAGCTCTTTGAAATCAACACACCCTATCTAGTTTGAACACTCACGCCTTTTGGTGAGGCATAGTTCCAAAGTACTCCACCACATTGTGTCTTCGCTAGTGCATCGCCTACTCCAAACTCCCGTTTGAGTCATCCCGCTAAGTTTTATCCACTTTAGCCTTGTTGTGAGTTTTACTTTGTACTTTGTGCTCAGTCTCCCTGTCTTCCCTTAAAGACCACCTTATGTTATTTTCTCTTAGTTTGATAACCTTTTTTATGTCACTGGCTACCCCCCACTAGTGACATTGTTTGTTGTTCTCCCCATTTTTTGTACTGGTTCTCGTTTCGCTAGTTTAATATTCTGTTTTTGTTTTGCTTATCGCTAGGATATTCTCTTTTTGTTACTTTGTTGCTCTCTACCTTTCTGGTGTTTTTTGGGATATCCGGGAGTAAATTGTTCCAAAAACCATACACACACATATTTACCATAATACATGCGTGGGCCGATCAGGTCTTCCAGTACCGATTGGGTAGAGACACTCAGGCCCTGTCTACATTAAGCCAGATAACTCCTTAAACAAATAATTATTTAGCCTAAGCCTGTGTTTTTCCTTCTTCTACATCTACAGACGCTTGTGGAAATCACACATGAATACCTTAAGACAAGGAAACACGCAATTGCAGCTATTTCGGATACAACACATCTCAGACGGCAACATAGCAATGTTGATCGACGGTTTTGGATAAGGCCTGGAAGAATGGCAAACTGGCGGGATATGTTTGTCAATGAGTGTGTTGTGCCAGAGGAATGGCAAGAGAACTTTCAAATGTCTAGGTCAGCTGTGATTCTACTTACAGAAAAACTTTGTCCATTTGTCGAAGGAGAGGCAACGAGAATGTGGGCTCCTGTGGATGTGATAAACAAGGTAGCATGTGCTTTGTATTACCTGGCCGACGAGGGAAGACTACGGAAAACAGCGAATGCATTTGGAAAACAGACTATCAGTTATTGTCCGCCATGTACGTCAAGCGATTATTCAACGTCTAGGTCCAGAGTATATAAAGTTACCAAACATGAATGGACAATAAAGGTGAAGGCAAAAGAATGAGAAATGTCCTGACCAGATATCTAAATTCCTAGATTGATTGTTGTAAAATGTTCTTCATCGCATTGTTTACTTTCACATGTCAATCAATCAATCAATCAATGTTTATTTATATAGCCCTAAATCACAAGTGTCTCAAAGGGCTGCACAAGCCACAATGACATCCTCGGTACAGAGCCCACATACGGGCAAGGAAAAACTCACCCCAGTGGGACGTCAGTGAATGACTATGAGAAACCTTGGAGAGGACCGCATATGTGGGTAACCCCCCCCCCCTAGGGGAGACCGAAAGCAATGGATGTCGAGTGGGTCTGACATAACATTGTGAAAGTCCAGTCCACAGTGGATCCAACACATCAGCGAGAGTCCAGTCCACAGCGGGGCCAGCAGGAAACCATCCCGAGCGGAGACGGGTCAGCAGCGCAGAGATATCCCCAACCGATGCACAGGCTAGTGGTCCACCCGGGGTCCCGACTCTGGACAGCCAGCACTTCATCCATGGCCACCGGACCTATGCAATTCCCCCTCGCAAGGGACAGGGGAGAAGAGGAGAGAAGAAAAGAAACGGCAGATCAACTGGTCTAAAAAAGGGGGGTCTATTTAAAGGCTAGATTATACAAATGAGTTTTAAGATGGGACTTAAATGCTTCCACTGAGGTAGCATCTCTAACTGTTACCGGGAGGGAATTCCAGAGTACTGGAGCCCGAATAGAAAACGCTGTATAGCCCGCAGACTTTTTTTTGGCTCTGGGAATCACTAATAAGCCGGAGTTCTTTGAACGCAGATTTCTTGTCGGGACATATGGTACAATACAATTGGCGAGATAGGCTGTAGCTAAACCGTGTAGTATTTTATACGTAAGTAGTAAAACCTTAAAGTCGCATCTTAAGTGCACAGGAAGCCAGTGGAGGTGAGCCAGTATAGGCGTAATATGATCAAACTTTCTTGTTTTTGTCAAAAGTCTTGCAACTGTAATCTTTTAATGCTAGACATAGGGAGACCCGAAAATAATATGTTACAGTAATCGAGACGAGACGTAACGAACGCATGAATAATGATCTCAGCGTCGCTAATGGACAAGATGGAACGAATTTTAGCGATATTACGGAGATGAAAGAAGGCCGTTTTAGTAACACTCTTAATGTGTGACTCAAACGAGAGAGTTGGGTGGAAGATAACACCCAGATTCTTTACCGAGTCGCCTTGTGTAATTGTTTGGTTGTCAAATGTTAAGGTGGTATTATTAAATAGATGTCGGTTTCTAGCAGGACCGATAATCAGCATTTCCGTTTTCTTAGCGTTGAGTTGCAAAAAGTTAGCGGACATCCATTGTTTAATTTCATTAAGACACGCCTCCAGCTGACTACAATCCGGCGTGTTGGTCAGCTTTAGGGGCATGTAGAGTTGAGTGTCATCAGCATAACAGTGAAAGCTAACACCGTACTTGCGTATGATGTCACCCAGCGGCAGCATGTAAATACTAAAGAGTGCAGGGCCAAGAACCGAACCCTGGGGAACTCCGCACGTTACCTTGACATAGTCCGAGGTCACATTGTTATGGGAGACGCACTGCATCCTGTCAGTAAGATAAGAGTTAAACCAAGACAAGGCTAAGTCTGACATACCAATACGTGTTTTGATACGCTCTAATAAAATATTATGATCGACGGTATCGAAAGCGGCGCTAATATCAAGAAGCAGCAATATAGATGACGCATCAGAATCCATCGTTAGCAATAGATCATTAGTCATTTTTGCGATGTCCATTAAATATTTTATTAATTTATGATGGCTCAGGTGTGATTCACTACCATAGGGCCCCACAGCACACTGGATTCCAGTTAATTGAAATACCACAACACTGCATATTGTTCAGATAAGTTATATTATCATAATAATAATTTTCCCCGCATGCGTACTAGGTCGCATTGCGCCGGCGGACGGAGGGGTGAGGGGGTCTTAAACGATGGCATTGTGTGTATGTGGACAGGGATACGCTTAGGTGGGATATACCCTGCATAACCTTAGTTGGCATAGTGTAGAAGCTGCTTCAATCTTGAAAGAAATATTTTGTTAAAGTTTATTTCCGGCAGTTGCAGGGTAGGAGGTTCATATAAGCAGCTTCAAACAAAATACAGCTTGAACGAGAGTATGGCAAAGAGCCAAGTCACTCACAGTAAGTAATCAGCAGCATACTGTCTCTCTCTCACCATGGTTATCACTTTTTAATTGACTCATTAAATACTGAAGTGGCAACTAACATCTTCCCGTGTGGATCAGTAAGAGAGTCTGCACATGCAGCATGATGCAGGTACTGGAGCTACATGCAGATACCTCTTTGGCAGAGAAGAAACAAGATACTATAACGGTTTTAGGAATAAAAAGCAGGTTGAGTATCAATGTTCCAAGCAAAAAAATGCTACAGACTGGTTACACAAGAGCACTGTTGATAAGTCGTTTTGTAAGAAAAAAAAAAAACGTTTGATCAAAAGACAAAATTACATTTTCTTCTGTCTCAGATCAGTGGTTGTGTGTGGGGTTTATCCACACACAGGAAACCAGTGTGGGCTTTAAACACTCTGGGCTATTCCGGCTTTCCTCTTGTGTGTACGCGTGTGTGTGAGTGTGTGGGTGTGTGCAGTGCTTTGTAAGAGAGAGTGTTCGTTTTTGTGTGGGTGTGTGTCAGAGAGAGGAGATGTGAACAGGTCTTTTTGAAATGAGAAGAATACAAGCTCAGAAAAGGGCTTGTCAGAGAAAAAGATGCCCTCTGTTTCACTTTCCACTTTTTTGACCTTCTCTAGTCCTGTGTGAACGTTATCCCCTCATTGTTACGACCCCTTGTCCTTGCATGACGAGCATACATTCCCTAGTTGGACTGATGTACATGTTTATGTTTACTTTGTAATAAATATCCATCCACACCAACAACTTAAGAAATTGGACAAACTTTCGGTGCAGTGCAGCTCTTTGTCACACTATAAAGATTGCCGTGCATATCCATACAGAGGATTCAAATTTTACTCTGTGTTCAATGGAGTCTAACTGGACCATATACAACTCTCGAGCAAGGGCAACAAATTGCTAAGTACAAAATATAGTACTACAAAATGTGTCTCTTCTCCAAGCAGACCCACAGGATGCATGACGTCACAGTTGATATTGCCTGTTAGATTATGTAACTGACCCAGTTGCATTCTTGACCTATGTTAAATGGTTCACAAATTCCCCAATTCACAATTTTGTGGTCACTGCCTTCAGTTTGGTTCAGTGTCCTGTAATTTTTTCTTTCCAAGAATACCATTTATCGCTATAATCCACTTTTTTCAAATCAATTAAATCATGTTTAAGAGGGATGTACAGATTAACACTGATAATGATAACTGCGGTAAAACTCCTGACCGTTAGGTTAGCATTACTGTTTTAAAATACAATTATCAAAACATTGAGATTGATAACTGCCGCTTGAAAAACTCACAGTGACTGGTGCCAACTCGCTAGCATACATGCTAAAATGAAAACAAGAGACATTAACATATTTCCCCATTATGAAATGCCATACCCCAGTCTAAACTGATACAAACACAATGCTGTCTGAACAACTAAAGATTTTAAATTGTTCACACTAAACCTACAAGCTGTGCTCTCTGACTGCTTTCTGCTTACTTTCGCAGAGTGTTAGAATAATTGTTTCTAAATTATCACAAACAACTTTGTGTTACATTGAGTTCTGTCAAGTAAGAAGACACAAGGCTGTCTTTGAGGTCTACCAAGAGTAAGACTCGTAAAACTCCACTGTGTAGGGGGGGGAAAGCAATATGTTGTTCCTGTGTTCTCTCATGTATGGTAATCCACAGAAGGATGTTGTTCTGGCCTAAGGACTTCAAAGCGGAGAGAACCAAGGATCTGCCAAATTTCCAGACAAACTATTTTTGAAGTATTTTACGAACTCTCTCTGAACTATTTTATGGAACTCTTTTTGAACTATTTTACGACCTCTTCTTTTGAACTGTTCGGTAACCAAAGGCAATGCTGTTTACGAACCACTTCCCTCTGGGAGCAGCTGAGGTCAAGTGGGGGGAGAAAGTCAAATAAAGAGGGAGGAGTGCAATCTTTTGGCAGAGTGTCGTGCAAGACTGTACAGAAAATTGAGTCCAAATTGAGTCCAAATTTAATTCTGTCTCTGTTTGATTCTTTGCCTCTTGTCTTGTTTAATATATGTCATCAAAGTTTGAACCTGACACAGAGGAACAGAGACAGGTGTTTTTTACGGTGTGCTCAAAGACCGCTGAACAGAGTAGGACACAACAACTGCCAGAAATAATGGACATTATTCGTCACAAACGTTCCCTTTAAATAAATCTTAAAGTGCTACAATACAAACCCATATTTAAAACCATAAAACCTTAGCCATTAAAACAGATACAATACCAAGACTAAAACATTATCAGTGAAGCATTAGAAACACAAAACATGCAGAAAGTTTTTTTCTATTTCTTTTTGTCAATTAAAAAAAAACATTTTTCAAAAGATTTCAATGTGTTTAAGTACTTTTTGGGCACATTCCACAGTATCGCAATAATAATGATAACCGTGATAGTATTGGTCACAATAACCATGATATGAAATTTCAATATTGTTACAAAGTACCTAATGTATAGTTACAGAGCTGCCAACTTTTGGTGTTTGCAATCCAGTAGATCTCCTTCCATGCACTTTTGTCTAAGATCAATTACTTTATTATAGTTATTCTTATGTTCAGTGGTGTTGAGATTCTCAGGATGGATTGCAGATGTTCATCTGTGAGACGACTTCTCTGCGCTGATTTTAATGATAGCATACACATGATTGCACATTTCATTATAGCGTGCATCTGAGATAGGCTCCAGCGGTATTAAATGGATGGATGGATGATTAACAGAGGTGTTACGTGCCAGTCATCTGTGGTTGTTTTTTCTGGCTGGAACAAAATGTGCATTATAGCCGGAGATATGTGTTTTTATGCAAAAAAAAGCATATTTTCCAATACTCCACTTGCGTAGATGGAACATTTTTAACACTGGTTTGGGGAAGAAATGTGAAAATTGCTCATCCGTGCTTTTCCGACAGTTTGAGAGTCATTGGATGTGTCTGACTGGTGATTGGATGAGCGTAGGGAAGATGAGGGGCAGACTTGGATTCACTGTTGTTCACAGGTGTAGATGTTCTTTTGGCGTGGTTGTTTGATCTATCAGTGTTACTAACTCCTCAATTAGAAAAGTTATCTATCAGCCACTGGATGTGATAAAAGTGTCATGCTTGTTGATTCTCTAGAGGCTAGTGCAGGGGTCGGCCACTCTGATGCGGCTCAGCTACATACATGCCGACCCCCCCGATTTTCCCAGGAGATTGATGGATGTCAGTGTCTCTCATAAATTACTCCCAGGGAAAAAATAATCCTATTTACACTCTAATTACTAAATAAAGGGCGTGCCCTAATTGCACTGCAGTAATTGTCCTCTATAGCCTTTACATACAGCGTGCCAGTCCAGCCACATGTTGCATGTTGTTATTACTTGCACACACAGGAGACAGCAAAGCATACTTACTCATCAGCCACACAGCTTACACTGACGGTAGCCGTATCAAACAACTTTAACATTGTTACGTTACAAATATGCGCCACACTGTGAACCCACACCAAAAAAGAATGAAAAACACATTTCTGGAGAACATCCCACCGTAACACAACATAAACACAACACAACCATTACCCAGAATCCCATGCAGCCCTAACTCTTGCGGTCTACATTATACACCGCCGCTACCACCAAATCCCCCCACACATCAACCCCCCCCCCCCCCCCCCCCCTCCGTGCGTTGGTTGAGCGGAAGAGTTAGGGCTGCATGGGATTCTGGGTATTGGTACCGTCAGTGTAAGATGTGTGGCTGCTGAGTTAGTACGCCTTGCTGTCACTTACGTGAGCAAGCTAAAATTGCATTCTACGTGTGGTCGAGCAGGTACGCTGTTAGGGCAGACTGTAGAGGGCGCCAAATGCAGTGTCATCACGCTCTGATATTCGGGAGTCTCCCGGGAAAAGTGAGAGGGTTGGCAAGTATGACGCTATCAAGCGCCATTAGTTCAAAACTCGCGAGCTGCACTAACATTAAATTTCCACATTAAAGTGCGTGCCGGTGCGTGTGTCGGAGACCCCTGGTTAACATAGCACAAAGCATTTAAGCTTTGTATGCAGTGTTTTTCATTTTAATTTTTTTTTTGTGGCTCCCATTACTTTCTTTAATTTGTGAAACTTGCCAAAATGGCTCTTTGAGTGGTAAAGGTTGCCGACCCCTGGGCTAGTGGATCCCAAAGATGCAAAATTCAGGCAGGAGTAGAACAAAAAGTCACTTTTTGCTCACGACAGGGGTAAAGACCTATACATCAAAATAGATAACAAAAAACTATTTCACTCTAAACCAAGTTTTGCACATGCGCGTTTCATTTGTAGTTTGGACACGTAGACACGTTTCTTCTCTGCTCTAACTGCAGCTGGGACTGCTGCGCAAGGCTAGTGTGAACTTAACTATCTGTGAATGCCTTGCAATGGCAAAAGGCCTCATTGCAGCAAAGCTCTGTGCTCGTGTGTTTTCTTGATATTATTCTATTGTTTTCATTAGTTTTTTGCTTTTTGTTTTGGGTCCTTTTGGGACTGTCTAATAAGGGATGGCTTTTTTGTGACTTTTGCTGGGGTTTTTTTTAGTGAGCATTTGACGCTGCCTTGGGGGAGCCATGTTTGCCCAGGAGACCAGCTGCTGACTCTCTGCCACACCAGAGGCCGTATGGAGAGACCGGAGGAAGAGGCAGGACAGAGGAGCTGCCGTTGAGCGATAGACAAGCTTCCCAGAGCTCCGGCTGGATGAGCATGTATCAGACACTTTGGTCTTCCTGGATGGATTCTCACTCATCCATACACACATTGGCATTGGCCGAGAGCTAGTGGGCAGTGTCGATCGGAGTGGGCTCTCTTGGTTGCTTTTTTGGGTGACTGTTCCTGTTTTTTATCCGTGCTGCCCCCTCCCCATCCGACAATGCCGTTGTGCACCGCAGAGGCTACCGTGGTGTATGTAGGTGTTTGTTGTATTTTGTTGTTTTTTTATGAATTGTGCTCAACATATTTATTGCAATTTTTTTTTATTATTGTTGTACAAACGTATTTGACTTTTGTAGATGTATATAGGATAGGCTGATTGGCAACACAAAATTGGCCCTATGGTGTGACTGCTTGTCTATTTTGGTTGGCCCTGCGATGAGGTGACGACTTGTCCAGGATTTACCCTGCCTTCCACCAGAAGGCAGCTGTGATAGGCTCCAGCCTTGTCACGACCCCGATAGGAACAAATGGTAGAACATTGATGGCGAGATATAGAAACGTCGCCGCAGAAGTCACAGCTGGTTGCATCAGTTTTGAGAGTTTTAAATATTTTTAATTCATTTGGTTCCTGCTCGTTTTCACCTTACTTTTTGTAGACTTGAATCTGGACTTGAATCTGCACTGAAACATGTTTCCATTGTGGAATGAATAAGTTATATCCTACCCTAATTTGGCAACACTGGTTTTAAAAAAGTGGTGATTGTTGAAAGACCACCGCATCATCCGTTGAACATCCTAGGAAAGGTTACAATATCCACACAAAAACATTACAATTTTGTTGTTTTGACTGAAGATTCATTATTTCAGACGAGATATCGATAAACAAGGGCAAAATATGAGAGTCTTATGGAGAATCTGTACGAGTTGACAAGTCTGCCAAAGTTCTCTCATTCAGCAGACCACAATACCACAATTTATGAGACCAATTCTGAGCCTGATTCCAATTTAATATTTTAAGAAAGGTAAGAAAAATCACAGGAAACCGTCCAGCCTCTGTGAGCTACCTCTGTTACTCCTGAATGTTACATTTTTTGTACAATTTAAAAGGTAACCAACATGATAAGTAAGGGGAAATTACAGTGGTTTGCATGTTAAGATGCAAAATCATGTTACATTAGGCAGACAAGCACCGGGAGATTGCAATGAAATTGCAGGGGGAATGGAGGTGTTGAGAAGAGCAAAAGCTTTTAGAAGAGGCTTCAGTGACGCTCCAGATAGATCCCTGCTTAACAAAGCGGGATGCACAAGTGGGAGAAGAATTGCACTTCAAAGTACTAACTCATCGGAGAGATATGTGTGCGTGAAAACGTACAGCAGACTTGCAACCCGCTTTGTTGTTATGTACTATAAATCTATGATGTAATCATATTCAACACATCAGCTTTGTTAACTTTCCTTGTAGTATGCTTATAATAGACCTATCCATGTTCTATACTGCTTGTCCTCACTGGAATCAGTTGAGCTGGAGCCTATCCCAGCTGAATACTAGTGACATGGGTAAATGGGTTTACTGTGCAGCCCCTATGGTATATTATTTTTATGACTTCCATAATGGTATTTACCATATAAAAAACATCCATTTATCAATCTACTGTATTGTACAGCTTATCCTATCCAAGGTTACAGGGACCTGGGGCTTATTTTAACTGATTGGCCATAAGTCCATCACAGGGAACATAAAAACAAAAAACCTTTCATACGGTCACTGTGTAGAAATGCAAGTAAAAAAAAGGCAAATATTAAGGGTACACATTCAATTAAAACCTTGCTGCCTCTGGGCCAAAACCAAACACAATCTAAAAAATAAAAATAAAAGATGATTAGAACATAACCAAACAAGGAGGAAGGTAGCCACACCCCAAACTAAACCGAATGTGCTACCCACAGACACACACTAAATAACAATACTCCAAGTGCAAAACAAAAATACGGACCAACTCTCCCTCCCAAGCACACCCAAGGAAAGCTGCATCTAAAGATCAAAGACCCACGGACCGCAATACATTACTGTTGTAGCACTGGAATAGGGTCTCTAAAAGCTATAAAGAAAAACATTACAAAATAAACTCCACTTTAAACAAAATGAAATCTAAAAACAAATCCTAAACTCAACAAGAGCAGGTTTAACTATTTAATTAAAAAGGAACCAGATGTTAAAACGTATAAACAACATATTAAAATGCCTGTCCCACCCAACAGCAGGGAGAAAATAGATGCCACCGTAGTCCTGAGAAAGTTTTAAAATCAAAAATATATGTTAAACAGATTGACATGCTAAAATCAAGGGATAGGTTAAAACGGACCTGTCATGAGCTAGCAGCAGTCCAGACTGATCGCCAGACTCAGGGGATATTGAAATTGGCCACTCCCGCCACAAGGCAGAAAGCAATTTACATAATTATTTAGGAATGGAGCCCTCTACTGTCTGCTACATATGCATAAACTGTGATTTGAAAGCTGGCTAATTGCAGTCAGAGACTTTGCAGAGGTAAACCTTGAACAGAAACACAATTTGTGTTTGAGTGGATAATACATACAGACTTAAAGGGAACAATTTAGGAAAACTGACTTTTAATTGCTTATGAACACATTTTGATTCCTGGAGGACTTGCCCAAGCATCAAGTGTGAAATTACACAACCAAGTAATTTTCATTTTTATTTGAGTGAGCCATTTAATTGTGTGCCAAAGTGGATTTATTTCGTTAACGATTGTTAGCCGTTCCTGTTGGGGCTCCTGATCCTGTGGGAGCTTTGGTTGCATCTTCAAGGCTGAGGTCTGTAATGTCGGACTGAGTTTAGGGTTAGTCCCATTCTTTTTCTTTGGACTTGTATGACAACTTGATTATGTTGGTGCATCATTTAGGCTATCCACATATTTATTCGTCTGTCACTCAAGTATCCCACAGAACCTGACAAAGTAAGTACAATTAAATATTCTTCTATTTATGGCCCATTCTACTGAATACTGTAGGTCCCATTTGTATCTTCAGGAAATATATTGTATACATGTCAATAAACAATGCAATTTATTGCAAAATATATATTTTTTTTAATGCAAAGTGTCCTGCACATTTATTTTAATGGTAATTTAATAAATACAATTAAAAAAGTGCACTCCAAATTACCTTGAACATTGGAAAAATTGTGTCCCATCTTCCTAAAATTAGAATTTACCATTAAATATAATTGTTACTTCTTATCTAAACTATACTTAAAGTTTATTTTCTTTAAAAGTTGAAGTTCACACTTAAATCATGTCCCTGGGTTTTCATTCAAACCTGTTATGCAACACATTACCCCCTCTGAAGAACATTCTACAAGTCACATAGGGATCTGAATGATGCAGCTTCCTGTGGACTATCAGGCCATGGGGGAAACAAAACAAACAAAAGCAAGTACATATATATTTCAACTATGCCTGGGGTTGTGTGTGTTTCAACAGAGTACCTAAATTATTTTGTTGAAATATTGTTTCATTGAGTCACTGCAATGTGTCAACATATTATATTTGTTATTTAAGATCAAAGTCATGTGGCTAAATTTCATGTATTTGCTAATTATATGCTTATAAACACACTCCTCGAACTGTCAGTCCTGTTACTCAAATGAATCATCTTCGCCTTGGAATCTTCCATACAACCATTTTCTACCGCTTGTCTCTATCAGGGTCATGGGGGGAGGGAGTCTATCCCAGCTGGCAGAAGGCAGCGTACATGCTGGACAAGTAGCCACATCATTGCAGGGCCAACCTAGATAGACAAACAGCCATTAACACTCACATTCACACACTAAGGGCAAATCAGTATTGTCAATCAGCCTATACCCAGGTGCATGTCTTTGGACGTGGGAGGAAGCCAGAGTAGTCGGAGAGAACCCATGCAGTCACTGGGAGAACATGCAAACTCCACACAGAAAAAAAACGGGACTTTCTTGCTCTGAGGCACAAACGCTAACCACTGTGTCAGTGTGCTGCCACAATAGGAATCTTGTACAAAAAGTCCTTGAGATCGGACATACACATTTTGAGTGGTTCAATATGTGTATTATCAGATTTAGAGTTTCTAAATAAAGATAATACACAATTTCAGTGCAATGGTCCTTATTGTTGCTTTTACTATGACATGATTTTCTTGCTAAATCACGCTACAAGTATCACAGCTTCACTATGTACTACATTGCAGATTGTATTGTATTTTTTAAAAAAAATTTAAGCATATTTTACATATTTATGGCCTACATTGAGTGATAAATCAACTCTTATTTGTGTTTTAAATATGTTATATTATTGTGGTACTTTTGAATTATTGTGTTTTTTTGTTTTTGTTTATTATGTTGTGGCGATCGATTAAGATAGTCACCAAGCGGAATATACGTTTCCAAATTAAGGGTGACAATACCAACATGCAGGCGGAAAATAAATGCTGTCCTCATGTCCCCATCAAGTTGACCAACTTTAAGTGGAAACACTTTTTAATGCACTGATCTTGAATTCCTGCCTCATCAATAACACATCTCTACATTGGTGTGCCATGAGCGAGGTCAAAAGCAACAGTTGGGCGTCCTATCGCAGTCCGCATGGAGCTATGCTAATAAGATAGCTATCAGCTATCAACAAAGCGGTGATGAACTGTTAATTCAATAAGCACTTCATCTTTGACATCAATAACACAGCTTTAACGTGAGCTATGTAGAAAGACAACACAGGGCAGCATTGAATGCTACTATATTGGGTGACACAAGTTTAAAAGTGGCTATATAGGCAGGGTTTTCCCCTAATGTATGTACAGTATGTGGTGCGCCGCCACCGCATTTTCATTACCGCCACACCTTGAATATATATATATTTTTTTACTTGAAAACAAATTAAATTAACATAATATATTGTAGCCTCTACAGGAAATCACACAAAGCCTGATGCAATTTTTAACAGTTATTGCACCTTATGATAATAAACGGCACAATTCCCAGAGGATTTACCTCCTGTGCAAACACTTCGTGCTTCCCCAGACACAAAACAACACTTTCTCATTCTCCACCAATCACCTTTCTGGCACCAACGATGTTTTTTGCAAACATGGAAATATCTGACATCAAATTCAAACCATCCAAAATATTAACACCAGCTGGTCGTTACAGTATGATTTGATATATGTAGCCTAATATTCGCGCACTATTGACAAGTGATTTACCGAAAACTCGACCCATTTACAAAATGTTGAGAGGACGGTGGTGGCTTTTAAAGAGGGAAAGTCCAACTGGAGCAACAGCGTGAAGCAAGTGTGACATCATGCTCGCTGCAGCTCGCCTCTTTCGTCATGAAATGAATTAATGAACTCAAATTATGTTCTATATATGGTTAATGTTTGTATTCATTTTGGAGAAAGCAAACCACCAAGATTAAATAAACAGTGGTAATTCAGTTTGAGCACATAATAAGATAAGGCCCCTTAGTTTGATATTCACAGGTGGATTGGATCACGTCTCGTAAGAAAGAGGCCCTAATTGGGACTTCGGAATACAGAAGTGATAACCATATCCTTGAGAAAAGACTACCTGTCTAGCCAACATTTAAGTTATGACTTAAAGCAGTTGTTTTCCAGACTCTTACACACGAACATCTCCTTTTATGGTCAGGTTGTGCTGTCCTGACTTAGCATACACCCAGACAGCGAAAGAAGGAATATACAACTGATGGTTTGGCTTCTCCAGTTTGGGAGTTCTTAATTTTTTGACCTAGGCTCCTTCAGGTACTGTAGACCTGTTTAATAATGCTCGCTTGTAATAAAGCAACTTTTTGTTCAGCAAAGCGTCTCCGACGTGTCTTTTGATCCAGCCGCACTACTGTGCTGCCCTCCAGCCCGGGAGGGGGTGACAAGAACAGAAATACACTTCAGTCAGGGACAACGAGGAACAAAAGTAGTCTCGACTACGGTCTATAATAACACCAGAAGAAGATGCTAGATTTGTTGCTAGTCATTTTTGATAGAAAAAAGTCATTAAAAGGGAACTGCACTTTTTGGGGAATTTTGCTTACAATCATTATGAAAGACATGACGACGGATGGATTTTTTTTTTAATGCATTCTAAATATTAAATAAATGTAAATAACAGTCCGCTTACAGCAGAGCTCATGGGAGCTCCACTATTCCGTCCATAAAATTTGATAACCAAGAGCACCAACAATACTTCATTTACATTTTGTGACTTGAATATTAACGCAGTATTGGTGATACTGTTAGTATATGCGCTAACGCAGACAAACTATTTTTAGTGTGTGCCTATGTTTACATCATCGAGGTGTCTGCTGTGTCCTCTCTTCCCTGCTCCCTATAAATGTATTGTAGAACATAAATCATGAATCTCACCTAGACATGAGACGTCTGAGTAGGTATTCCGACAAGTCAGTACACTTTGGAAGCCAATTTAGACCCGGAACTGATGAGGACGACACGGAAAGCGCCTGTTCCTCCCCGCCCAGTTTTTTTGCAAGGATTATGAGACATTTTTCATCTAAATGGGAATATATGGACATCCTGGCAGTCTGCATCCCTAATGACAGCAGACCTTGCACAGTAAGTGACGTTTTATTATTTTTGTGGCTCTCCTAAAGTCTGCAGTAAGCAGAAATGAGTGATGATTAAAAAAAAGCAAACGTTGTGATGCATTTTTTTATTTATTGCGCCGTGTATGCATAACATTATCAATATACGTACATATTAAATGTTATTATAAATGTGCCTGTTACTACATTACATATATACTTACATCATGTACACGTTTAAGTATTTTAGGGGCTCTATAGGCAGAATTGTACGACTCCCTTAAGCTCCATTATCAGCTGACTTTTGAATGAATGTATTTAATATTTAGAATGCATTAAAAAATTCCATCCGTCGTCATGTCTTTCATAATGATTGTGAACGATAGGCAAAATTACCCAAAAAATGCAGTTCCCCTTTTAAGGTTTCTAGACACTTGAGCAAATATCAACAAAGTACATTGTACAATAAGCAGTAATAATTACAAATGTGGCAACACCTCCAATAATATCAAATATATGTTAATACTAATCAATAATAACAGCTTTGTTTCTGAACCTTTTTAAAGAAATATAATGCATCATCATAGCAATATGTGAAAATTGTTCGATTACATCATGGTAAACACGGCCATAACCACGCCACCACCACCACAGGTATCTTAGCAGTCTCAGGTAAACCCTGACAGGTGTTGTCTGGAGGGCTCTAATAATGTTAAAAACTGATTTAGAAGGTCATAGAGAGTGTTTATGCTCTTTAAAAATATTATAATTATTAATAATAACCCTACTTTGCAGATATTGGTTTACCATGATCAGGTCTGGAACCAATTGGCCGCGATAAACAAGGGACGACTGCATAATGACGGAAATTGTGTCACACAGTGTTCTTTATATCATGTTAAAGTTCATCGTGAAATCCCCCCAAAAAGTGAGTGTAGGACTTCATATATTTTTCTTACAGTCCTTGAACTGTGTGAGTCACTGAAAAATGAAGTCTCCCAGCTGTCGTTTCGATAGTTAGTAGGTGTTCGTTTGTGATCAAAGCTACAAAAAGTCTGCGTGGGTGCAGAACTACAGGCAGAGAGCAACTCCATAAGAAAGTTCCCTTTACTTTTCCTTACATGATACCTAAATGTATCATTAAAGACATTTTTTTTTTATTCTCAAGTTAGCAAATCACCCAGAATGATCATATAAGTAAATGTTGCCAGTCTCAAGCCGAATTACGGGTCATCTGAGTCACTTCTGAATCTGGGATATTTTTTGCTCAGGTTCTGAATTGGGGAAAACAACGACAGATAAATGAATGCATCAGAAATTTGGTAAACCCATAAGGTAATTTTCCTGAGTTTAATGCAAAGTTATGGATATAATCTTCATCTCTGATCTCTGTCTTTTCCTTTCACTGTGTCTGTATAAGTGGATGAACAGTGGGAGTGTGAAATAGGGGTCAGAACTACCTCATTTACATTTTTTTGGACACTCACTAAATTGAGATTTGTGGGGTATGCTGATTATGGGCTGAATAGTTATGTTTTGTATGACTTCAAAATGGTGTATTTTTCAGGAAGATTTTTGTAAATTTACAATAACTGTAAGTCAGATTTTGGACTTTTGCACTGAAACTATTAATTTTTGCCAATGTTGTCAGCCTTGTGTTCTCTTTGCCTTGGCTAGACTTTGCAAATGAAGATTAAAAAGGATAACCATGACTATTTCTGTTCCAGGCTCACTGGTGACAGGGGAGGCCAGTTTCACAAAGTCAAGCATGGCTGCAGTGTCTCCTTGAGTTGCCGGTTGTTCTTCTTTGGCATCAACACTGTTGCAGGGTTTCCACCCGTTCCCTTTTTCTCAAGGCAGCTCTTTCAAGCGTCCTAATGTGAGAAGATGGATTGGTTTATATTGTGTCGCCAAGCCTCTTGATTTTAGTCCAAGAAGGACCATTGAGATTGACTGATGCGCCAGACACTAAGTCAGTCTTTGTATCTTTTCTTTGGTGCTTTTCTGTCCTACTGCCCAAGAGACAGCTTACCATACAGCAAAATATTTGGCAGGCTGTGATCCTCCATCTTGTACACACCACTAACCTGTAGTCATTGCTTCAAAGCTGGGAATTTCTGATTGATTTTGGACTTCAACGCTGGTTATTTATTCACTTTATAGTCAAAATAGTTCAGACACATACTAGCTTGGACACTTGCGAGTTCAGACACATATTAAGAAATATGCTCTAAAAGTTGAATGTGATTATCGTAAATTATCCAAGGCAAGGCAAGTTTATTTTTAAAGTAGAGCACAATTCATACACAAGGCAATTCAAAGTGCTGTACGGAAAATTATAAGAGAGCAAAACTAAAAATAAATGAATCAAAAAGTAATCATAATTCATGTTAAAAACATAAAATACAATCATTATAAAACGATGGAATTAAAATTAAAATCAAATAATGTTGATAAAATACTTTTAGTTCTTATATGCAAAATTAAATGCATGTGTTTTTAGCCTGGATTTGAACATAACCAACGTTGAGGACTGTCTCAGAGCTTTAGGAATACTATTCCAGATTTTAGGAGCAAAAAACTAAAATGCAGCCTCGCCATGTTTGGTTCTGACTCTAGGCACCAGAAGGAGATCACTCTCTGGGGTTCTCAGAGTACAAGATGGTTCATATGACCCTAACATGTCAGTGAAGTACTTTGGCACAAAACCATGAAAAGACTTGCACACAAGCAGAGATGTTTTAAAGTCTATTCTCTGAGGGACAGGAAACCAGTACAGTGACCGAAGCACTTGACTAATGTGATCATATTTCCTGGTTCTAGTCAGGACTCGAGCAGCAGTATTCTAGAAGTACTGCAGCTACTTTACAGTTCTTTTAGAGAGCACAGTGAGAAGGCCATTACAGTAGTTTAACCTGCTGGAGACAAAGGCATGGATTAGTCTTTCTAAGGCTGATTTAGACATTATTCCTTTGATTGGCAATGTTTTTCAGGTGGTAAAAAGCTGCTGATGCTATTGAACTAATGTGGCTGTTAAAGTTCGAGTGTGAGTCCATTATTACCTCTGTAATTCTAACCTGATTATTAGATTTTAGGGAGAGGGTCTTAAGGTGATTTATTATAGTTTATATTTGCTTCTATGCGCCAAAGACAATGATTTCGATTGTGTCTGAGTTTAGCGGAAGACAACTAATTTGCAGTCTAACACCAATCTGTTCCGTGCAGCGACAAAGTGAATAAACCGGCCAAAGCTCACCTGCTGTCAGTGACACGTAGATCTGAGTGTCATCTGCATAGTTGTAGTATGGGACACACTGAAGCTGCATATTAGCTGGCGTAGTGGCAGAATGTTCAAGTTGAACATCCAGGACTGTAAGATAATGCTTACTTTAGCTGTCATACGGTTGATCTCCAGGTGCTAGTTGTATTGTTTCCCAAAGGCAGAGCTTGCCTTCCCCATTCAACTGTCTTGTTAATTGTCAGTTGCAAGATGAAAAATTATAGAGCTGTTTTTACAACGCCGACTGAAAATGTGAAGCTGAGCTTTGTGTGGAGTAAAGAAATAGATTATTGGGGGGATAAATCATTAGCGGCCTGAATGGAAAGACATTTGTTAAAGCTGCACTTTATTTTTGAGAGCCAAGTCTAATAAGAGTCTACGCTCCCTATTGTACGTGAATGTCACTGTGAGTGTGTGTGTGTGTGTTTCAGACAGCAGCGTAGATCTATTGTGTATGTGTGGAAAAATGTGCTTCAGTCCCAGAATAACAATACCAATTTCAAAGGCTTAAGCAAACGGATGTATTTTCCGCTACAAATATAATAATGTCGAGGTGCAATTACAAGCGCTGTGAATGTGCTTTCTAGTGAAGGATATTTTTGGTGTGCGACATAAACTCTTACTGTGATTTCTTTTTACTGTTCATCATGCATACAATAGAAGATTAACACATGGAGATAAAATATTTAATAAAGCATCTGGGTTTGTTACCTAGTCAAAATTAACATTTATAGTTGTACCTGAATTTACGAGCATAATTGGCTCTACAACCGAGCTCGTGACTCAAAACACTTAACACATTTTAAACCAACCTCACCCATTTCATAGAATTGAAATCAATTTAATTGAACCCAAAACATCACAATTGTACCATGACGTATGCCTTTCAAAAGGAAAAACAGACTTCTTGATGACAAATATTGTTTATAAAGGTTATATTGGCATTTTTATTGTTCCATTTGTAGTGCAATAATGTTCATTGTCATTGCTGTGTTAATACTATCTACTTCACTAACTGTTTCTTTGCTATAATTTTTTGTATCATATTTGTACATATCGTATTTGCTGATGCTGTTCTGTTATTGTTGTTGTTTTTTTTGTTGTTGCCTCTCCGTTTTAACCCCTTCTTGTCCCCGCAATTTCCCCCTCTTTCTTCCTTTTGTTCTTCTTTCTATCGCCTCCTGCTCTCCTCTGGCTACGCCAAACATTAAACAAATCAATTTATTGAAGTCAAATACAAATAAGGCAACACGAGAAGTATCCCACACTTCTCTTTTGTAAAGTAAATATCTACAGCAGATTTGGGCATCTATATCAACAATATGATTTTCCTGAGGAGCTGAATAGGCCAAAAAAAATAGAAACTTCTCTCTGACTTTAGCTGCACACTTTTTTCTGTTTGATATTGTCATTACTGCCACAAGTGTATTACAACTGAGTGCTGATGTGGCCCATACAGATTACAGTTGAGAAACCTGATATTATTTGACTGCTCTCTAGGGCAGGGGTGCTCACACTTTTTCTGCAGGCGAGCTACTTTTCAATTGATCAAGTCGTGGGGATCTACCTCATTCATATATATAATGTATATTTACTTATTTATGAAATATATGTTTTTGTTAACAAGTTAAAGGTCTTTAATGATAATGCAAGCATGTTTAACACATATAGTTAATATTGTTAATAAATTAAAGGTGTTTAATGATAATACAAGAATGTGTAATACATATAGTTAATGTTGTTAACAAGTTAAAGGTGTTTAAAGATAATGCAAGCATGTTTAACACATATAGTTAATATTGTTAACAAGTTAAAGGTGTTTAAAGATAATGCGAGCATGTTTAACACATATAGTTAATATTGTTAACAAGTTAAAGGTGTTTAAAGATAATACAAGCATGTTTAACACATATAGTTAATATTGTTAACAAGCTAAATGTGTTTTTAAGATAATACAAGCATGTTTAACACATATAGTTAATACATTAAAGGTGTTTAATGATAATACAAGAATGTTTAATACATATAGTTAATATTGTTAACAAGTTAAACGTGTTTAAAGATAATGCAAGCATGTTTAACACATGTAGTTAATATTGTTAACAAGTTAAAGGTGTTTAATGATAATACAAGCATGTTTAACACATATAGTTAATATTGTTAATAAATTAAAGGTGTTTAAAGATAATGCAATCATGTTTAACGCATATCGATTCCTTTCTTTCATGAAGACAAGAATATAATTTGGTGTATTACCTGATTCTGATGACTTGCATTGATAGGCATCAGACAGTGGTGCTCATAACTTCCGCATTTTCAAATGGAGGAGAAAAAAAGTCCTCCTTTCTGTCCAATACCACATGAAAGTGGTTGGTTTTTCCAGCTTCCGTACTCCTTTGTATACACTTTACAAGAAATACATTGGCGGCAAACTCCGTAGCTTGCTAGCTTGTGCACGCCAGCTTTCTGAGACTCTTATATTGTTAGCGCAGGCAGGATGAAGCAGCACTTTTATTGTGCAACTGTGCAGTCGGTCTTTGGAGTTTTGACGACAGGTACGGCGCCAGAGTCTGTTGAAATAAAAAGTGTTTCTCGCCTTCCTGTCGGTAATTATTTCTTAATAATGAGCTGGCAGCAGCCAGCGTCATCTCAGAAGACCCTCGGGTGCTGTGAATGTCAATCAAGTGACGAAAGTGACGTCATAGTGAAGATTTATGATTGCTAATTTTTAGGACTATTTTTTTAATGCCTGGCTGGCGATCGACCGACACACCCTCCGTGATCGACCGGTAGCTCGCGATCGACGTAATGAGCACCCCTGCTCTAGGGGAAGCTCACGGCCCAACATTGGGCACGGCCCTATGCTTAAGAAACACCGGATTAGAGGACGGTTGACAGACGGTATTGGTGGTCGTCAGTCAAGAGCGTTCCCTTTAAACTGACACCAACTTTTCTGAGCGTGCGTGTCTTTGAGCGACTTTTGAAGATGAAATATTGTTGTGTTACAAACTTTTGTTGCTTTCCTATTTGTGATTATTCCAAGCTGATTATCATCCACCCATGTCTTTTTAAATGTGCAGCAATAGCACTCGACTGAATGTGATAGTGTGTCATAATTAAAATGGTCAGCTGGATGAAAAAAATACAGATACTTAAAAGTGTTCCTGGGCCGACCCAATTAGGAACCGGTACCAACAAAGTTAGAACTATATGATACTTTGTATTAAAAATGCAACAGCGGAAGATGCATGTGCATATACAAGCCAGTTTGCCGCGCAAGAGGACCCGAACTTATTGACCACATTTTTAGGAGAAAAACAAAACAAAGAGTATAGAAGAGGAAACCTTTTTTCATCCTGCTCGGACTGAAGGATGAGCTGGAGAATAGCCCAGCTGTATCTGAGCGGGAAGACCAGCATTAACACATGCAAGCATGAAAAAAAAAAGAATGGCTTTGAAGTGGTTTTGCAAAGCACATTGACACCATATTGCCCTTAAACTATTTACTTGACTCATATTTGCACATTTAAGTTAAAGTACCAATGATTGTCACACACACACTAGGTGTGGCAAAATGATTCTCTGCATTTGACCCATCACACTTGATCACCCCCTGGGAGGTGAGGGGAGCGGTGGGCAGCAGCGGTGGCCGCGCCCGGGAATCATTTTTGGTGATTAAACCCCCAATTCCAATCCTTGATGCTGAGTGCCAAACAGGGAGGTAATGGGTCACATTTTTATAGTCTTTGGTATGACTCGGCCAGGGTTTGAACTCACAACCTACCAATCTTAGGACGGACACTCTAACCACTAGGCAGGCCACTGTAATATAACTTAAACTAAACAATAATGCATTACTACGTCTGATGGTATGTCATGTACTGTATTATTCTTTGAAGATCTCAAAAAATACAATCAACCAAATTGACTTTGTTTGCAGTGTTTGTGTACGTCAACCAGTTGAATATATTATGATCAATATTTAATGAGGCTTAGGTTTTAAAGTCTTATGAAAGGAGACATGCAAACATGTTTGCTATATAGATTTATTGACGCCAGATGATGAACTCGGTCTTTTCACTTCTGGAATGTTAATTACAGACGTCAGCGGATTATACATACTGCATATGGTAAATGTTTACTCACAGTGCTGTGGTGCGTCCGCCATTGTAGTCCTACAGATGTAGTCAATCAGCCCCTTTTTTTCCTGTATCCTCTTGTTGTAGGGCATTTACTCTTCGCTGTTGCCATTTGTAATACAACGGATCAGACAGTTCTAACATCTGTCAGTTTGCTATGAAAGGCTAAACACTACCAGAACAACCCGGACAACAACAAGACGGACAACAGAAAGGCGCAATCACGAAGAGACGGTCAAAGAGCGGCTTGAAGATGGTCTGTAAAACATAATCTTTGCAACATTTTGACCAAAGAACCACCATGATATGTTATGTAGACCACAAGGAAGTGTTTTAAATGTAGGAAAAAAAATCGTAATATGAACCCTTTCATGTGCCTTTTTACAGTCGTGGTCAAAAGTTGACCTACACTTGTAAAGAACATAATGTCATGGCTGTCTTGAGTTTCCAATCATTTCTACAACTGTTATTTTTTTGTGATAGAGTGATTGGAGCACATAATTGTAGATCACAATTATGTGCTTCACAGGCTCCAGTTTGGTTCATTTATGAATTTATTATGGGTCTACTGAAAATGTGACCAAATCTGCTGGGTCAAAAGTATACATTTCTGACAGGCTTCTAATTGAATTTTTGACCAATCCTCTTAACAAAATTGGTGCAAATCAACTAAAGTTGTTGATTTTCTGACATTGACTTGTTTCTTCGGCATTGTCCACACGTTTAAATCAGGACTTTGGGAAGGTCATTCTAAAACCTTAATTCTAGCCTTATTTAGCCATTTCTTTACCACTTTTGACGTGTGTTTGGGGTCATTGTCCTGTTGGAACACCTAAATGAACCCAAGACCCAACCTCCGGGCGGTAATCCTCCTTTTTCATTGTCCCATTTACTCTCTGTAAAGCACCAGTTCCATTGGTACTAAAACAGGCCCAGATAATACTACCACCACCATGCTTGACGGTAGGATGGTGTTCATGGGATTAAAGGCCTCACCTTTTCTCCTCCAAACATATTGCTGGGTATTGTGGCCGAACAGCTACATTTTTGTTTCATCTGATCACAGAACTTTCCTCCAGAAGGTCTTATCTTTGTCCATGTGATGTATTGTCAGAAAAAAACACTCCTGTTGTTGATTGTCATATAAATTGACTACAACACAATACAAATTGTTTCTTCTGTTTTCAGTTACTTGGTTTATTCCAGGGCGCCAAGTTCTGATATCACACAGTGGTTTGAACCAAATGACAAATGATAAATGGGTTATACTTGTATAGCGCTTTTCTACCTTCAAGGTACTCAAAGCGCTTTGACAGTATTTCCACATTCACCCATTCACACACACATTCACACACTGATGGCGGGAGCTGCCATGCAAGGCGCTAACCAGCAGCCATCAGGAGCAAGGGTGAAGTGTCTTGCCCAAGGACACAACGGACGTGACTAGGATGGTAGAAGGTGGGGATTGAACCCCAGTAACCAGCAACACTCCGATTGCTGACACGGCCACTAAATAAGTTTTTTAGTTTTTTAACCAATGTTTAAAATGTGTAGCTTTTTCAAAGTTAGTTTTAGTGAGTGCTTATTAAAGATACTGATATCTTTTGGGGTAAAATGGAAGTCAAATTACATCACATTGGGTAAGCAAGTGATGTAATGTTACATTCAAACTGGTAGATGAAGCCCAATTATCGAATAACCTACAGATGTGGGTACAATGTATGAAAATTAACACAATAAAGGAAAAGAAGAGTTCCTACACACATCTGCCGGTTAACAAACTGTGAAATAGTTATTGTAAACATGTTGATTATGCCATCAGTTGAGATTCTTTTCACAGGCTCCAGTTTACCTGAGATCTATCTTACACACCTTTACTATCCATCATACTACAGCTTCCTCCCGCCTACTTTTGTCCCTTAAATGGTGGGTCATGATGGAATCTTCAAAAATGCTCTGGTGCAGAAGAGTAAGCTGTGGCCATCAGAAGTAAGGAATCTACCGAGCACTTTGACACATGCCTAATGGTTGCTTCATCTCAATGACTGCACACTGATTGTACCACGGATCAGTGAAGCGAGGCCCAGAGGAGAAGTATCCATGGTAAATTTAAATACTAGCCATCTATAAAACATTTGTAGAAGCCTTAAAGTCCACAGTCTTATTAACCCCTGGCATTAGCTATGTGCACATGGACACATAATCGGATTAAAAACCTATCGGGAATAAAAATGCTTCGTGTAAACACACCATTTGGAATACTCTGACTCGATCACACGGGTAAGGATCAAAATGTAATTCCGATTAAGAAAGGTGATTGGAGCGCTTGTAAACACGTCTTCCGATTTTGGGTCGTAATTATCCTTACTGCGCAAACTTTGATGTCAGATGTACTTCGGTGGTGGACAGGGGACTCAATATAATAGTCTCGGAAGGAAGTGAGTGTTTTGCTGCTGTCTCCCCCCATTCAACATGTACAGAAGTAGCGTTTTATACTTTTGAGGTTGTTGCCCTAAAACCGAGACTAGCAATAACAAAAGTATGGTCTGGAGTATCATGTGTCGATATAACAATAAAAGGAGGGATCCAGTTGTCGTCTCAACAAGCTGTTTTATTCACAGCTTTATAGTTCTTCCAGGTGCTAACTGCTAGCCTCAGCCACACACACAGAATGTTGTAACATTAAGATGCACGGCAAACCGATCACAACATGAAAGCACAGAACACCTCCATTTCAAAAATGAGCATACAGAAGGAGAATGTATCAATAATTAAAATAAGGTTGGAAAAGCAGAAATGCACATAGCCATGTGTGTTCACTGCTTCTTCTTCTTCTTCTACTTCCATGTACGGTATGTGCTGCACATGTCAAAATAAAGTATTCTCATTTAAGGTGTGATGCATGAAAATGCACATCATATTGGGCCTTTTTTTTTCCATGTACACAGCCACATTCTAATCTGAATTATGATCAGATTAAATAAATTATGCCCATGTACAAATGGTGATTGAGTTTGCATGAAGCAAATATTACTTCAGATATGTCTGGCGTGTCACCTTTCAAGTGTCGCTAAATTAATTTGCAGGGTAAAATGTTGTAACATTATCACTTTTTAACATCTGCCTTATTAACTTAATTTATTTTGGTTTCTTGATGATCCCTGCATCAACAAAATAATCACTAAAATGTTGCTTCCAAAATGATCTTACTGGTATCAGTCCAACACAATTGTGTCACTACTGTGTGCTGCACAGAGGGTATGATTGCATGGCCAGGGCTCTGAGATGTTTTCTCATTTCTGATACCTTGAGTTTGATGTAGTTTAGTTGATTTTCAATCACTTCACAGTACCACACGGAGCCCAGCAAAAATAATTTGACTTCTCACTGCTGTGTCAAGGTGTGTATTGTTTTCAATTTCTTATACTCTCACTACTCGTCTTTGGATCAGATACTTGACATTGTGTTAAAGTTACTTGGGAAGTGAATGTACAACAACTTATGAGTCAATTCAATTCCGATTCTTGAGGTCACAATTCGATTCAGAATCGATTCTCGAAACAACTTGATTTTTGATTTTAACTAATTGTTGCATTATAATTTGTTACATAAATTGGAATAAAACATTTTCAAAACAGGTTACAGGTGATGCAGCTCAGCGAATAAATGTCAATATTGTCATGATCCGTGGTCCGGATCATGTTTTGTTTAGTTATGTTCTGTTAGTTTTGGACTTCTTTAGTTCCCGTCTGCGCTTCCTTGTTTGTTTTGTCACCATGGCGACTCATTAGTTCACCTGCCTCGTTTGTTAGGATCACACCTGTCGCTAATCATTGTGTTCACCTGCCTCTGATTAGTGCTCGCCCGCTCACCTGCTTCCCGAGCACTAATCAGAGGCATTATTTAAGTTTGCCTTTGCCAGTCAGTCGGGCTGGCGTCATTCTGTCACGTGTGGGTTTACGCAGCTTACTGCGAGGTTTGTTCTCCGGGATGCAAACAGACTATTCCGGACAAAGCGTGCAGGAAAAAACATGATTTAATTCTCAAAACTCAAAAGGGTACAAAAAACAGAAAAAAACAAGATGACGGAAAAAGTGCCGATCGCACTGGATGCTAGGGCTAACACTTAGCATAGACTATCCATCCATCCATTTTCTACCGTTTATTCCCTTTGGGACTCAGGGAACTGTGGCATGAAACTAGCAAAACTTACAAGACGAGAGCATGAAGCAAACAATGATGCCAGCCCGACTGACTGGCAAAGGCAAACTTATATAATGCCTCTGATTAGTGCTCGGGAAGCAGGTGAGCGGGCGAGCACTAATCAGAGACAGGTGAACACAATGATTAGCGACAGGTGTGATCCTAACAAATGAGGCAGGTGAACTAATGAGTCGCCATAGTGACAAAACAAACAAGGAAGCGCAGACGGGAACTAAAGAAGTCCAAAACTAACAGAACATAACTAAACAAAACATGATCCGGACGATGGATCATGACAAATATGGCCTAAAAGGATGTAAATCTATTTTTAACAGTTAATCCGTCCCATTTGGTTGCCCTCAAATTTCATTACCATTTCCGTGTAGGGAATTATGTAAATATAAATAATTAGTTTCTGGGTCAGGAGAAAATATTGGGTTTATGGATTTTATGTTTTGTCTTGGCAGCAGTTAAATTGCAGTTGGCAGTTATAAATGTTAGCATCTGCAGCATGTACGATTCATAAGGGATTTTTGAACTCTAGGAGACAATTTTATAGTGTGTGCAGGGAGACCCTGGTCGTGTTGGCATAGGCGTAGTGTCTTTGTCGATTAAAGTGTGTGCGCTCATTGTGTTGGTGTTGTCGAGGTGGAGAGAGGCACTTTTGTGGACCACCGCTATATTATGCATACTTAGTACTTACCTTATACATAGTCTATTCAACTGGCCACATTTTCATTTGGCCCGCCGAACATCACCCAAATAGGCTTAATGAAACCAGTAAACTAGGATTGATCATGTATCCAGTAATCCCGCCACCCTGCAGGGGGCGACAGTGAGGCATATGTGTCCCAATAAAGCAGAAGTGGGGTGAGGAGGAGAAGACTACACATTCAACCCTCGAAAGAAAATACAAATATATGGCAAAAATCTGACTTTTAACACAACAGGACAACAAAGGGTGAATGTTCTTTAATAATGCATTCAGAAACCGTCAACACTTGATTTCCATTAAGTAACCTGTAAAGTAACCAAGCTGTAGTGACATTGTTATTGTAAGAGCGAACACTGAAGAACTATTTTTCTAGCGTACTAACACATCAGCGTGCTACGGTAGTACCCGTTAAAGCTAGCTACGGAAACAGAAAAGCTAGCTTCTGCGTTTGAGTTTGTAATGCACAACACAATGCGATAAGACACCAAAGTGTACTGATTGAAAAACATGAACGATCATATTATAGTATCTGTAAAGTATTAGCCCACATTTCAAGTTTTCTTTGTACGCAGCTAGCCAGACAGCGTACGTACTGTAGTAATAACACGCATGACGTATCAATATAAAGTGTGACTCACTCGATGGATAGTTGTGTTTTTCGTCCCGCTGCCCAAGGACGTTTTTTCTGACGTTTTTGGGTAAGCACGCCATTTATGTCAAAATAGCATGGCTTCAAATTCCACATTTTGCAGCTTCGATTCACATTCACCTCACTCTGTCGTCTTCCATCTGCTCCAACGTCTCACTCTTCCTTAGTGCTGGCTTCTATAAACAGTAGTTCATCTTCCGCTCATTTAGCTTCAAAAAGATAAAGTTGTGAATCCTCATTTGTTCAAAAATAGTCGTCTTTGTCGTTTGTTACCAAGTTTGCCATGATTAGAACACACACAAGCCTTGTTTACGGACGTAGAACACACGTTGCGAGAAGTCAGACGTGTGCTGCTATGGAAACAGAAATAAATGCGGCAAATAAGTAATAAGTAAATATTCTACATATCACACATTGTTATGTTCGTGTCTGGTACTACTATATATATAGACTCGCAGTGTGTATATTAAACGTTGATGGAGGGTTTTGAATTTGTCTTTGAGGGCTTTGAAGGCTACAACGGTGACTCTCATTAGCCGCATCTTTCAATAGTTTTGTTTATCATCTTTAAAACGCTAATACAAAAAAAAATACAGGTGTGTACATGTCTCTCATAATGATTGTGAACAATAGGCAAAATCTAAAAAAAAAAAGTGCAGCTCCCCTTTAAGATATGCTGACATCCCACATTGAATCCTGCATTAAAATGTTAAAATGTTCACACAACTTCAGAGATATATTTTTAATTTGGAAAACCAACAGGCACAGCACAGTGGGATAGTAATTAGCACTCTCAGTCAGGAGAATAGGGCTGCATGGAATTGCTTTTGAAAAACAGAGTTAATATGTTTACCCTGTGCTTGCCTGTGTATTCTCCAGGTTCTTCCTATGTTCCAAAAACTGCAGAATCTAAATTGCCTTAAGGTGTGACTGGAACTAGATGGATAATTAACATGGCATTTAGCTTAAGTTGCTCTACCACAGGGTAACTGAATGTCGTGGTTCACTCACCTGACATCAACGCAGACTCAGTTGCGACTTAGTAATTGTATAAATGTGAGTGAGAATACATATATGTATATATTTAATACTTTGTGACCAATCCAGGGTGGTAAAATTAAAATGAAACCCTTTGTAGTATGTTAATTATTTAAAAAAATTTAAATTTATCAAATTTGACTTAATACCATCAGGGTGGACACATTTAAGTCCCTTGATGTTTACTGTTTTATCCTTGTGAGATCATAAAAAAAAAAAAGTTTCCTCACCCATCCGGGTTGTATCTCCTTCAAGCTGGGATCCTTGACCAGAGGCCTGAAAGTTTGAAGGTTCTCTGCACTGAAAAAAATTAATACCGTAGTTTTAAGAGTATAAGTCGCTCCGGAGTATAAGTCGCACCGGCCGAAAATGCATAATAAAGAAGGAAACAAACATGTATAAGTCGCACTGGAGTATAAGTCACATTTTTTGGGGAAATGTATTTGATAAAACCCAACACGAAGAATAAACATTTGCAAGGCCATTTAAAATGAATAAAGAATAGTGAACAACAGGCTGAATAAGTGTACGTTATATGACGCATAAATAACCAACTGATAACGTGCCTGGTATGTTAACGTAACATATTATGGTAAGGGTCATTCAAATAACTACAACATATAGAACATGCTATACGTTTACCAAACAATCTGTCACTCCCAATCGCTAAATCCGATGAAATCTTATACGTCTAGTCTCTTACGTGAATGAGCTAAATAATATTATTTGATATTTTACGGTAATGTGTTAATAATTTCACACATAAATCGCTCCTGAGTATAAGTCGCACCCCTGGCCAAACTATGAAAAAAACGGCAACTTATAGTCCGAAAAATACGGTAGTATATATATATATATATATATATATATATATATATATATATATATATATATATATATATATATATATATACAGTATATATATATATCCATCCATCCATCCATTTTCAACCGCTTATTCCCTTTGGGGTCGCGGGGGGCACTGGAGCCTATCTCAGCTACAATCGGGCGGAAGGCGGGGTACACCCTGGAAAAGTCGCCACCTCATCGCAGGGCCAACACAGATAAACAGACAACATTCACACTCACATTCACACACTAAGGCCAATTTAGTGTTGCCAATCAACCTGTCCCCAGGTGCATGTCTTTGGAGGTGGGAGGAAGCCGGAGTACCCGGAGGGAACCCTCGCAGTCACGGGGAGGACATGCAAACTCCACACAGAAAGATCCAGAGGCCTATATATATATATATATATATATATATATATATATATATATATATATATATATATATATATATATATATATATATATATATATATATATATATATATGTATATATATATATATATATATATATATATATATATATACATATGTATATATATATATATATATATATATATATATATATATATATATATATATATATATATGTGTGGGAAAAAAATCACAAGACTATTTCATCTCTACAGGCCTGTTTCATGAGGGGTTACCTCAATCCTCAGGAGATTTATAAAAATCTCCTGAGGGTTTTGTGTGAAGCTAAAATATATTACTGTGGAGACGAGTCATCACCTGAGTGTTTACAACATGAAGACAGCTTTCTTAAAATGAATGACAAATACCAGCTATTGTAAAGTGGTTGAAGTAAATCACATTTTAATGGCGGAATCGTAGAAGGAGCAATATGAAACAAAAACTGACAAGAGATCAGTTGATCCATAGTAGCTATCAATCTTGATGAAATCAGAGCAGGCTAGTCAGAACACACACTATGCCTCATGTACACACGGAATTAGATAAAAAAATATATTCTGAAGCTAAATCATATTGCATTGTAATTCTTTGTCCCCTGAATAGAGATCATTCTCCCTAAACGGATCAAAGTGATTTGTTGAAAGTGTGTGTGTGTGTGTATGTGTGTGTGTGTGTGTGTGTGTGTGTGTGTGTGTGTGTGTGTGTGTGTGTGTGTGTGTGTGTGTGTGTGTTTGTGAGAGTGAATGTCTGGGAGTCTGCAACCCTTCAGCTTCACTCGATTGACTGAGATCACTATCTGACCATGCTGGCATCTTGGAATAACCTCCTATTTGTTCTCATAGACAACACTCACCTGCAGGGGACTTGCTGCCTCTGTGACATTGTATACAGAGTAGCTGTGTGCTTGGAAATTGACATTTGATGTGAACAATGTTTTACCATTTGTAATTTAATGGCATGTTTGCATTGGCATTTCGCAATATCAATCAATGTCAATCAATGTTTATTTATATAGCCCTAAATCACAAGTGTCTCAAAGGGCTGCACAAGCCACAACGACATTCTCGGTTCAGAGCCCACATAAGGGCAAGGAAAAACTCATAACCCAGTGGGATGTCAATGTGAATGACTATAAGAAACCTTGGAGAGGACCGCAGATGTGGGTGACCCCAACCCCCCCTCTAGGGGAGACCGGATGCAATGGACGTCGAGTGGGTCTAGCATAATATTGTGAAAGTCCAGTCCATAGTGGATCTAACATAATAGTGAGAGTCCAGTCCATAGTGGGGCCAGCAGGAGACCGTCCCGAGCGGAGACGGGTCAGCAGCACAGATATGTCCCCAACCGATGCACAGGCAAGCGGTCCACCCCGGGTCCCGACTCTGGACAGCCAGCACTTCATCCATGGCCACCAAACCTGTGTCCCCCCTCCACAAGGGAGAGAGGGGCAGAGGAGAAAATAAAATAAATCTGGCCTAAAAAGGGGGTCTATTTAAAGGCTAGAGTATACAAATGAGTTTTAAGATGGGACTTAAATGCTTCTACTGAGGTAGCATCTCTAACTGTTACCGGGAGGGCATTCCATAGTGTAGTGATATGTGCTGAGAACGGATATGACGCGGCGGATGCACGACGGACCTTTTAGGATGTAACACCACTACTGTTATGCCGGCTATGTAAACAACCGGGTTGAAAAAAAAACATGTTCCAGTCATAACTACCCAGTGTAATATTTATACACATACAATAATACTTCATGGTGGCAGCGGTGACTAAAGTGATCACCCACGCAGCAGAACGAGAGGGGGAGTTGTCCGAGGATAATTCTGTCGTCGCCCGCACCACACGTGAGGAGCCGAGCTAACTGATAGCAGCGGTCTGCACGTCGGGAGCAACCCAAACGAGAGCGCGCCATGGCTACACACCTACCGATCACTAACTGGACCGACCCGGACCTGAGTGAGGCTATATCACTGTTTAAACAGAAAATTATTCTTTACCTAGAGGATGAAGAAATAACAGATGACGCTAAGCAAGCGAGGAAAATATGCCGTGGCATTGGAGATGAAGGACTGAAACGGCTGAATGCAAGTGGTCTCAGTGAGGATGACAAGAAGAAGCCCGCTAAGCTATGGGAATTCTATGAAGGTCAGTTGAAACTGAATGTGAATTTTAGGATCCATAGACTCCACCTAAAGCAGTACAGGCAAAAGCCAGATGAGAGCATTGATGACTTTGTAACCAGAGCCAGAACGTTAGCTCAAAAATGCCAGTTTACTGATGAAGAGCTCAACGAACGTCTAATTGAACTCATCATTGCTAGTACACCTCATGATGCTCTGAGAAATGACCTGTATAGCAAACCCAAAGGCCACTCTCTGGCGGATGTACTAACAGAAGGGCGGAAATACGAAGCCCTATCAGCAGGTAATGAACAGTTACAGCAACTTGGCATGTCACACAGTGAGAAAATCCACACCGTGGACAGAGGGCGGACGTGCCTAAATTGTGGTAGGAGCCATAAACCCCGTCAATGTCCCGCGTATAATGACGAATGCTCTGCTTGTGGTGTAAGAGGCCATTGGGCGAAGTGCTGTAGGAAAAACATGCAGCAGAGACAGCAACGCTTCGGGCGGGGTGGGGGCCAAAGGAGTAAGTCCCCCCCACCACAACAGAGACGTGACAGACAACAAGCCTCCAGGGGCCACAACAGGCAACGTGGTGAGTCTCATATCAACACCATAGACGGCTCGGAGGCCGATGAAGAATGTGAGTACCAATCACAATTTCATTCAATCACCATCAGCGAGAAATGTATGTACAGCATAGAGAGCAAAGCACCCAGAGAAGAGGCATACACAACATTGAAGGTGAGGCCACCTGACTTACAGGGTTACGGATACACACTCCGCCTAAAAATAGACACAGGGGCTTCTGGCAACACACTCCCACTACGCACCTTCAAGCAGATGTATGGCAAGGATGCATGTGCACAGAAAAAGCTGAAGAAAAACTACAGGAGGCTATCAGCATACAGTGGTCATCAGATCCCCTGTCTGGGTACCATTGACATTCCATGTCAATACAAAGAGTCCAAATGGGTCAACACCAAGTTCTTCGTAGTGGATGTACCAGGTCCGGCTGTAGTAGGACTGCCGACGAGCGAAATGTTGAACCTGGTAACTGTCAATGTTGACACAGTGAAGGAGAGGGACAATGCCAGAGACAGAGGGACAGGACCACTGAAGCGGATAACAACCATTGCAAAACTTAAGACAGCTTATCCAGACCAGTTTGACAAGATAGGCAATTTCAGTGGAACCGCCAGACTCTATTTAAAAAACCATGCTGAACCATTCATCAACCCCCCACAGCAATGCAGTATCCACATAAAGGACAAGTTGCAAGCAGAGCTGAATAAAATGGTAGAGCAAGATGTGATACGGAAGGTGGAAGAGCATAAAGACTGGTGCTCCAAACTGACATACAGCACCAAAAAAGACGGGTCACTTAGGATATGCCTGGACCCTAAAAAACTGAATGCCGGCCTTCGGCGGTTCCCACACAAAATCCCAACTGTGGAGGAACTCAACCCAGAGTTTGCAAGGGCAAAAATATTCAGTAAACTTGACGCAAAAGCAGGGTATTGGTCTATACGTCTTGATGAAGAATCACAACCCCTGACAACATTCCAAACTCCATTCGGCAGGTACTGCTGGAAGCGCTTGCCATTCGGTCTGAGTGTCTCTCAGGACCTCTTCCAGGCCAAGATGGACCAGATCCTGGAGAGGCTCCGGGGTGTGGTCAGCATAGCCGACGACATAGCGGTCTGTGGTGAAACTGAGGAAGAGCATGACAGGAACCTAATCAACCTGATGGAACGAGCCGTTGAGGCAGGTGTTGTGTTCAACAGTGAAAAATGCACAATAAAACAAGACAGCATTACATTCTTTGGCAACATGTACACAGCAAAAGGCATCAGGCCAGACCCAGCCAAGATTAAGGACATACAGAAAATGCCAACACCCCAAAGCAAAGAGGATCTGCACAGATTCATAGGGATGCTGACTTACCTGTCCCCATATATAACAAAGTTTGCGGATGAAGCTCACACCTTGAGGGGGCTGCTGAAAAACGAAGCACCATAGATATGGGACACTGACCACCAGGAGTGCTTCGAAGACCTGAAGTCAACAGTCACCGAGCATGCCTGCCTGAAATACTATGACCCAAACACTCCTTTAACCCTCGAGGTTGACGCGTCACAGAAAGGCTTGGGCATGGCCCTGGTGCAGAACGACAGACGCATCGCTTTTGGCTCCAAGACACTGACTGACTGCCAGTCGAGGTACAGCAACATAGAGCGAGAGATGCTAGCCATAGTGTATGGGATGCAGCGATACCACACATACCTTTATGGGAAATCGTTTATCGTGGTAACGGACCACAAACCACTAGTCACCATATGTGCGAAGCCACTGCATGCTGCTCCACCACGACTCCAGCGCATGCTGATAAAGGCACAGGGACACAACTATGATGTCATATACCGACCAGGACCCCAAATGATTCTGGCGGACACCCTGAGCCGGCTGCCAAACCCTGAAAACCACGGTGACATAGAGCTGGATGAACGCATTGATGGTGTCGATGCAGAGATCGAGGACCCACAGCAACACACTGTTGCAATAATAAACTTTTCCCCTGAGAAGCAGGACGCTCTCCGCACTGAGACTGCCAAGGATCACAGACTCAACGCACTCAAAGACGTGATCCAGCAAGGCTGGCCAGAGAACATCAAGGACATGCCGAAAGATCTGCGTGCCTACTGGTCCTTCAGAGATGAGCTTGCAATGGAATCAGGAGTCATATTCAAAGGCAGACAGATACTCATTCCAGACTCTATGACTGGTGACATACTGACACAGCTACATGTTGGCCACCAAGGCATCGAGAAAACACGTCGCCTTGCAAGAGAGAGTGTATACTGGATTAAAATGAATGATGACATTGAGAGTGTGTGCAGGTCATGCAGGGTGTGTGTGGAACATCAGGATGCAAACCCAAAACATGTTCCAGTCATAACTACCCAGTGTATTATTTATACACATACAATAATACTTCACATAGTATTGGAGCCCGAATAGAAAACGCTCTATAGCCCGCAGACTGTTTTGGGGCTCTGGGAATCACTAATAAGCCAGAGTTCTTTGAACACAGATTTCTTGCCGGGACATATGGTACAATACAATCGGCAAGATAGGATGGAGCTAGACCGTGTAGTATTTTATACGTAAGTAGTAAAACCTTAAAGTCACATCTTAAGTGCACTGGAAGCCAGTGCAGGTGAGCCAGTATAGGCGTAATATGATCAAACTTGCTTGTTCTTGTCAAAAATCTAGCAGCCGCTAGACTTAGTCTTTTAATGCTAGACATAGGGAGACACGAAAATAATACGTTACAGTAATCGAGACGAGACGTAACAAACGCATGAATAATGATCTCAGCGTCGCTAGTGGACAATAACACGTGAACATACTGTAGCTGCATTGGGTGGTGTGTTCCTGCATTTGTATTTTTGTTGTTGTGCAAGATTTTAAAGGAAGTCAAAATTGAGAACAGATGACAGGCCAAACTGCTGATGTCAACACAGCCAGGAGATAAATAGTTTTCTAGGTTCAGGGTAGACTGGTGATGGCAAAAGGCCAAACCCTGCTGATGCTGACGATAAGACTAACTCTAATCTCATCAGCATCAGGATGACACCAAATACCAAGTGACAGGCTCAGAGTGACCAGCACCTCTTTTATTTTGACCAAATGTGCAAGACAAGCATTTTACTCATCTTCTATTTAAAGACATTTAAATAATGTAACCCTGACCTGTTCATTAATTAGAGGAATTTCTGAAGTAGTAATCGTTTCAGAATGGAGGAACTAACATAATGCATCCTTTGTTAATCTCTCATTCATCCCCTTTTTGTTTTTGTTTTTTGCTATTTGGCTGTTTTGGACAAGTAGTATTGTTGATCTAAATGACCAGGGGCCTCATGTACTAAGCTTGCACACGCACAAAAACCTGCACTACGCCGTTTTTCACGGCAATGTTGAGCTGAATCAAAACTGACGTTGACGTGGATACTTAAGCGACACGCTGGGTAACAGTTCACATAAAAATTGCTTTTCTCACTGCCACTCATCGAGGGCGGACACTCCCCTTTCCTCTCCCTTATCTCTCCTGCTTGCTTCTTTGTCTTGTCTTAACTTTCTTGTTGCTTCTTTTTGCACTCATCTCCAAATCTAAACATTGGAACTATTTAACCGTCCTCAACGAATTTGACAAGATCTGGGGGAACCTGCTTGTCGTGACGGAGCAGGTGTTGCTGGACACACGACTGACTCTTGGGAGAATAAGGAGTGCCGCGTGCCTGGCGACCCTTCGTGACGTGAAGATATCCACCTATTCGGAATTATGACAACAGGACAACTGCTCATTGGAGTAAGCGTTGCTCTGGTTTGTCGACAAATTGGAAGTTGCTGTCAGTCTTCAAAGTACCCCAAAGCTGCCACAAATGATTGGAGGATGTGGGAAGAACTGTGGATACTCTTGTGATTTGGATAACATCGGACTGTCTGCCCCGCAGGATGAATTTTGAGAATCAGTCATAGACAATTTAAAGTGAGAAGCAAGTTTTATTTTCACTCGCATACAAAACATTCTAACTTGGATTGTGTCCCTGGCTTCGAGACTCTTCCTAAGGACAGTGTGGCGAAACACAACAAACTCCCTTCTCGTCTCTCATGGACACACACACCTGTTGTTGACTTTGGTCTGACTAGCGACTGCACGACATCAAGGCCGCGGAACAAAGACACGCGGCAGGCTTACACACACACATGCATCCACGAAAAAATACGCCACACACACATACCCCACCCCTCATCCAACGCCCTTGACGCAAATCTCTTTGGGGTGATGGATGGCTGGGGGGGGGGGCTGAAGAGGTGCAGACTGCCACCGTAGCCCCCACTCCCTCCCCTCTGTTGGCAAGTCTCGAGATGGATGTTGTAATATGTATATGTACTTTGCTATGGAGGTTTTATCCCACTCCAGACTGGGCCCCCTTGGGAGCCCAGTTTAGATTGTATTTTTTTACTCATCCTCCCCCAGTGTTGACCTTTTTTTCCATCTTTTACGGGGCGCCATGTGGCGACCCATCGGCGTTCCTGTTCTGTAACCCTGTACGCTGTTTGTTTGTCTAATCTTGAACGGGTTTGTGCTGAAAACAACGTTTTGTTGTACTTGTGCAATGACAATAAAGACCTACCTACCTACCTACCTTTTACTTTTCAGACTTATTAATGTGCCCATCAGAAACATGTGAAAATCTGTTTTCTGGATTTGATCGTACATCCATTTTTAGTAGGAACGCCACGCAAACAAACACATTTCTTTGTTACATCGCAATCTACATGGTATTCTCCGGAGACGAGTGCATGGCTTAGCACACCCTTATACATATGCAAATCATATTGAAAATAGCCATGTGCTTGAGCGCCGCACGTTCTGACCAATCACAATTTGGTAGGAGGTGCTTCTTTCTTGTGTTTCAGCGCGATTGTCGGTCTGCCATTGATGTGTCTCAGGGAACTGAACACAGGTGGAAATTAAAGAAGATATGGTCGTGTCAGGAAGAAGATGAAGAAGACGATAGATGTGCATGGCCAAAACTGACTCTGGGAAATTAGTGCTGCACCCTGTTTGAAAAGATAGTTGAAGAGGTGGGTGACTGATTACCTCAATGTAAAATAAATATTATAACTTATAACAAAATGTGTTCAAACCGTAGCATACACATATGAATGAAATTAAAGTTTCATGTGATTTCAAGGAGGATCAACAGGGGGGAATGAGGAGGCTTGAGTGGAGAACAGACAGGGAAAGACAAAATTGTCTAACAACAACAACAGCAGCAGTATTACTGTACATCAGCAAATCGATACTAACATAAAGTTGATAAGAATGGGGCTCGAGTTGTGGACCTCCTTGTGATGAGCCCTGGAAATCGATGTATCAGGCAAAATACAACAACCAGAGAAAGTAGCCTCAAGAACATCCACCTCACTGCAACAGCTAAACCGAACACACATATAAAGCATGCAGCCCAGTACGAACCCAGACCACATGTCCTTCCAAGGACAGGCATCACAAGATGTCATATGTGATGACATCACTGTACTGCATCAGAATGTGGAAGGCCTTGACAAAGCTAACATTTCCATGAGCGACCACTTACTACAAACCTATAAACCCACAACCATCCTTCCTCGGGAAACCCACACAAGAGATAGCCCCGATTAAAATTCCCAGGTTACACTTTAGCTGCCCACACAGAGAGTGACATCCATGGGGTTGCCACCTTCGACAGAAACTCGGGATGGTGTAAAGGGACTGCTACCTCCACTCCAGAACATGTACCAGTCCTGGAAAAAACGATGGAATCACCAGTTTTACAGCATATTCATTCAGTTGTTTATTTTTCAAGAAAACAAAGCATATAACAGACATGACAAAACTGTTGGAATTAAAAATAAACTTTAAGAAACACAAATATGTATGGATGGATGGATGGAAAAATAAATCAAGAAAACAAATTGTGGTAGTCAGTAGGAGTTATATTTTTAGATCAAGTAGCGTGAAAAACATATGAATTCATTGAATTTGTAGAAAAAAAATGATGAATCATGAAAAACGAAAAAAATGTAAAAAGCAGTCCAAAACACTACTAGTACTCTGTTGCCGTCTCTGAGGCTGTGTAACACGCTTTCAGTCATTAGAAAACAGTGCCATATAAATCTAATCCATTATCATTATTTATACAGACTTAACCAGAGACAAACCGTACTCTTCAATCTTGCTCAAACTTTCTCTTATTGCTGTTAGATCAGCTTTGCTAATTGCTGTCTAGTCTTGGACCATTTTCTTCAATTTGCACCACATATTTTCAATCCTGACTATTTGCTGGCCATTATGTGTCTTTCTCCAAGAAACTATTTTACAGCGTTTGCTCTATGGCAAGATTCATTATAATTTTTGAAAAATTATTTAACAATAATGTTATCGTCCCCTGACATCCTTACAATTGATGGAATAAGAAAAGTGTCTAAAATGTCAATGTAAACCTTGTGCATTTATTAAAGATATCATGACAGCCATCTCCCCAGTGCCTTTAACTGACATGAAACCTCATGTCATTAATGACTGTGAACATTTGCACAATTTCTTCAGGCAGTCGTCTTAAATCTCTTTGAAACGGCACCAAACAAAAATTCCTGTTATGTTCGACGGGGAAGGAGACGACACAGCAACAAGAATAAGCTCAATAGTTTATTTAGAGCTTGATGATGTGGTGGAGTGTGTATGCTACTGTGTATGTTTGCAGGACTATGTGAAGCGTTACAATGAATATTTACCAGTGGTTGTTGTAAGTGCGTGTTGAGTGAGAAGGTGACCAGTTCAGTAGGGCGAGGCAGGTAGGAGAGTCCGTGAAACAAGCGGGGGTCTGTGGGGCTGAAAGGGGCGTCCAGAGGTCCATGTCCAAAGTGGGGGTCGAGGATCGAGGGAAGCAAATCAGAATCCAGAGGGGTCCAGAGAAGTGAGGCGCACTGCTCACTTCCAAGGCGACGGAGGGAATACTGGGGAAAACAAGAGACAAATGAGCACAAGGGTCGAAGGTCACAAGGAGCAAGCAAACAAAGGTGAGGAGCCAGAGACGAAAGCTTACTGCAAGCAGAGACTACGTTCCAGCGTTGGTTTCTTCTTCTTCTTCTATGGAGTTTATTGGCGGTTGGCAAACCAACAAAGGTGCATTACCGCCACCTACTGGACTGGAGTGTGGGACTGTAAATTGGGATTCAAAATAAATACAAATAATAATTAACAAAATAAATAATAAGAAAAATAAAGAAAATAATAAAAAAAAAAATAAATAAATAAAGAAATAAAGAAACAAAACAACTAAATAGGGAACTTAAATCCTCTCCATTAGGCCTGTGTCTATCAGATATGCCATAAGATGCTTGAGCATAGCTTCTGCCTCTGCTCCTAGCAGATTCCCAACACTTAATATCATCCTGGATTCCTCTGCCGCTGCTGTTAGCGTCCTCCTTTCCTCCTCATACCCTCTACATTCTAACAGCACATGCTGGACACTTTCATCCTGCCCACATTGGTCACATCTGCCATCAGGGTGTTTTCCTATCCTGTGTAGTGAACTATTCAGTCCTGTGTGCCCTATCCTAAGTCGTGTGATCACTGCTTCTTCCCTCCGGCTCCTGCCCCTCCTCCTTCCCAACCCAACGTGTTTCTGTATGTTGTAAAGGTGTCTTCCCGTGTCTTGGATGTCCCAATATTCTTGCCACACTTTACCCACATGTTTCTTGATTATTGATTTACCTTCTTCCCTACATAACGGTATGTCCATATCTACAGTGTGTGATCTGAGTGCTTGTTTGGCCAGAATATCCACTCCCTCATTCCCTTCTATCCCTACATGGGCAGGAACCCAGATGAAGCAAACAGCTAATCCCCTCTTATTCATTCTGTGCAGTTGATTATGTATTTTGAAAATGAGATCTTGCCTACATGACTTCATGGTTTTGATGCTTGTAAGTGCTGCCCAACTGTCTGATGCTATTAGTGTATTTTTATGGTTATTTCCTTCTATCCATTCCAACCCTAAAATGATAGCTGCAAGCTCAACTGTGAATACTGATAGATGGTCTGTGGTTCTTTTCTTGATGTGTATCTTGTATTGTGGAATGAAAACTGCAGCTCCTGTTCTTCCAGTATCAGGGTCTTTTGACCCATCAGTAAAAATCAGCGTTTTGTCTGAGAAATGTTTTTCCAAATAGCCTTCGGCTACCCCTCCCGCAGAGGCCTGCCTATTCCTTTTCTTTAATTGTTGCTGTATTTCAAAATGTATTGTCGGTTCTATGAACAACCAGGGAGGAGTACATGAATATGGGACTGTCGGACTGAATAGAATATGACCTAAACCGGCTTGTACTGCCTTTACATTTCCTATCCACCCAAAACTCATAAAATGTGACTCATTATGCTCCCAACAGTCCTCTAGGATGGCTTTAGTAGGATGTGAAACACTATGCCCTTGGAGATTGACCCAGTACGCTAACAGCAGTTTCAGTCTCCTGATCCCTAATGGTTGTTCCCCCATTTCTACCTGTATGGCTGCTACTGGAGAGGATTTAAATGCCCCACTGCATATTCTCAGACCCTGTGTCTGCTGCACATCCAGCTTTTTCAGGTGGCTGTCTGCTGCTGCTAGATAGCCTATGCCCCCATAGTCTAGCGTTGCTCTCATGATGGCCTGATATATATTCAGCAGTGACGCTCTAGTTGCACCCCAGTGTCTTCCTGAAAGGCGTCTTAAGAGATTGTTGACTCTTTTACATTTATCCCTCACTTTGTCAATATGCTGCCGCCAAGTCAGCTTTTCATCCATCCACATTCCAAGCAGTCTAACGACACTAACCTGCTCAATTTTTTGACCATATATTTCCAAGGAAACCTCTTTGTGACGTCTAGAGAAGCAAATCCCTTGCGTCTTTGCGATAGAGAACTTAAAACCCCATTCATCTGCCCACTGCTCCACCGTCCTAATTGCTGCCTGCAATTTCTTCTGAATATATGCAAGATTCCGCCCCCTTATCCATAATGCCCCGTCATCCGCATACAATGACTTCCCTATACCTCGCTCCACTTGCTCAAAAATATCATTGATCATGACATTAAACAGGATTGGACTGCAGACACTTCCCTGTGGTATTCCATTCTCAACTTGATATATTTTAGAATATTCTGTACCCACTTTCACTTCTATTGTTCTTCCAACCATAAAATCTAACACCCAGTTGTACAGTTTTCCATTCACACCTAATTTTTTGAGTTTGATGAGTAGTCCCTCCTTCCATAACATATCGTATGCTTTCTCAACATCAAACATTACCGCCACCACCATTTCTCTGTTGGTCTGGGCTTTCCTAATTTCTGACTCTAAACATAAGACACTATCCATTGTCCCTCTTCCCCTGCGAAATCCACTTTGATAGTTTGAGAGAAGGTTTCTACTCTCAAGAAAATGTGACAGTCTCTCTGTCACCAACCGTTCCATAGTTTTCCCTAAATGTGATGTTAAAGCAATGGGTCTATAGCTAGAGGGATTTGATGAGTCTTTACCTGGTTTTAATATTGGTACTATAACTGATTGCTTCCATGTCGACGGGAGTTTACCTGTGTCCCATATGTTATTAAATAGCCTTAACACTGCTTCAAGTGCACTATCCGTCATATGAGCTAACATACTGTAGCATACACCATCTTTCCCTGGTGAAGTTTGTCGTGCGTTTAAAACTGCTCTCCTCAGCTCAAATAGAGTAAACGGTAAGTCCAGGTCTTCTCCTGACAATATGCTTCTTCTTTCTGTACCTCCTATATTTTGTGCAAGGGTGTTGTCTCTACACTGCTTAGCTTTAACAGATAAATTTTCTGAGCTGTGAACCTTCACAAATGTCTTTGCTAGGAGCTCTGCCTTTTCTACAGTACTTATTGCTGTTGTATTATTGCTATGCATCACTGGTATCTCAAAGTTACTTTTTATGCCGCTCATTTTCCTAATCATTCCCCACACTTCTGCCAGCTGTGTTTCTCTCCCAATTTTATTGCAGTATTGTCTCCAGTATGTCCGTTTTGCTGATCTTATTGTTTTCCGAACTACTGCCTGTGCTCTTTTGTATTGTATCAATGTGTCTAGCGTGTGGTGAACTTTCAACTGTCTGAATGCTCTATTTCTCATTTTTATTGCTTTGCTACAATTGTCCTCCCACCATGGCACACTCTTTTTCCGCTTGCTTCCTCTACTCTTTGAAATAGTTTCTTCTGCTGTCTGTATCATTGCCGTTACCAATTTTCCATTCATTTCTTCTATATTTGTTATATTCTCTCCCAGTAGCTCTACACACCTGCCTTCACTTATTTTTTGGAATGCACCCCAATCTGCCTTATCCAACCTCCACCTTGGTGTCCTTGCTCCCCCCTCTTGATGTATTTCTATTCCAATCTTGACCATTATTGGATAATGATCACTTCCTACTGTTGACTGATTCAATACTTCCCAAGTACTAACACCTGCAATTATAGTGGATGTGAGCGTTAGATCTATTACACTCTCTGTATTCTGTGAGCTATTATACCTTGTACCTCTTCCATCATTGATACACACCAAACCCATATCATCTATAAACTCCTCTATTATTGACCCATTTGCATCTGTATTATTGCTCCCCCATAATGTGCTGTGCGCATTAAAGTCCCCTAACCATATTACCTTCCCTTGTGTCGGCCCACTTGCATCATTCAATATATCAGTACTTAGTCTATTACATGGGTTATAGTAATTTACTATTGTAATGCTACTCTTTTCTGTCCATACCTTGATTACAATAGATTCTTGCTCCTTTCCTATCTTGACTAAACTATATCTCAACCCATTCCTCACAAATGTTGCCACTCCTCCACCATTCCCAGTTTCCCTATCATTCCTTATTGCAGTGTAGCCATACATAACAAAATCCCATTGTGGTTTTAACCATGTCTCTTGGATACATATTACATGCGGTTTGTCTGACAAATTTGACACACATTTTTTAAATTCCTGTCCGTTAGAGGTAAGACTCCTTGCATTCCACTGTAAAATAATTAAGAACATGAAGATCCACCAGCCCATGTCTGAGAGTTAGGTGTTTCTCTAGCTAACATGTCCTCTACTGCTTCCCAGCTTATCCCCTCCAGTCCAAGATATTTCTCAGCTGCTCTCACAATGATCTTAATCTTTTCAGTTTTCCTGCTTGTTTGTGCCGAACAGTTGATCACCTCAACCATAAACAGTACAAATTCATTCTTGCCTACACTCAGCATATCCTCCTTTATGTCTGGCTTAGCACATCCTCCACAAGGTCTGCTGTCACTGTGCTGTGTTGTTTCTTCTGCCACTGGTTTAGGGGCGTCTGCTTGCTTTACTTTCTTCACCGCCTCTGCATATGAAATTCCCTGGGAGCTTTTGACTCTCTGTACCTCAGCCGCTTTTTTGCTCATTTCACACCCTCGATACGCAGAAGTATGCTCTCCTCCACAGTTGCAACATTTTAGCTTAGCCCCTACTTCACATTTACCGTACTCATGCTCACCTGCACATCTACCGCATCTTTGCTTGCCTTTGCAAATTGCTGCTACATGACCATACTTTTGACATTTAAAGCATCGCAGTGGTGGCGGAACATATGGTCTCACCTCATAGCTCATATATCCTATATAAATTTTGCTCGGCAACTTGGGCTCATCAAATGTAACCAACACTGACAAGCTATCACACTTCTCTCCATTTCTGGTCGCTTTCAGCCGCCTGGCTTCCAAAACCTTTGCACCCACCACATTATCTTTAATCTGGTCAACTGACACAACCGTAGGTATACCTGAGATGACTCCCCTAGTCGACTTCTTCCTATCCTCAGGTATTGAGCACTGCATTTTTTTACCATCAATCTTGTCCAGTCTTATGGCCTTTCCTTGTTGCATACTATTTTTACAGAATATCAACAATGAACCATTCCGCAACACTTTGGCATTCTTTACTTCACCCAAAAACTTATGTATCGCTTTTGTCAACAGAATTGGGTTCCACTCACCGAACGACGCACCGTCTTGAGAAAGTTTGATGATAATTTTATATTCCTCACTCTGACTTGCTATTGGTGTACCACTTCCCTCACTATCCGTTCCTTCTAAGTTGACTCTATCCGCTTGCTGTTTCTGTTTTTTACGCTTTCTCTTGTTTTTTTCCCCTACCAAATTCCAGTCATCTCCCCTCCCGCCATCTGTTTCAATTCCTCCCATCTCACTTCCTGATCCGTCACTTGCGCCTGCCATCTCCTGCCCATTCACAGTCCAGCGTTTGCCAACCGTCAATGTGACTCCTCCAGCGTTGGTTTTCTGGACACGCTGGCTTTTATGAGGAGTGATGTCATCAGCAGCAGGTGTGTCGGTTGATGATTGCGCACAGCTGTGCTGGTGTGTGGCAGCAGAAGCAGAGTGTGTATGGGCGTGTCCTGCGGCACGTGCAGACGAAGGAGCAGCTGATTGTGCACGCCCCATGACAATTCCAGCTTTATCACGTTGCCCAATGCAGATTCAAGATTCATCAAGGAATATAGCTTTCATCCAGTCATCCATAGGTCATTGTGACCTTGTTTTTTTGTTTGTTTAGTGTTTATTGACAGCTTTCGTATAGCTTTTCTGTATTTAAATTTAATTTAATTTAGTGGGTTTCTTACAGTTCGGTCACAAGACGGTGACTCCAGTTTCGCCTTTTTTTTTTTTTTTTTCTGGTGCACTTTCTGTTTTCAAGACATACCGTATTTCCTTGAATTGGCGCCGGGAATATAGTATTCGCCTGCCTAGAATTACAGCCGGGTCAAATTCGTTTCGCAAAATAATTAGCGCATGCTTGGCACTTCCGCCGGGTCAAATATGAGTCATTAAATGACTCCCGCCTCCTGGTGGTAGAGGGCGCTAGTGATCCTTCTTGCGACTACCAGTACTGCAGGAGACAGGTACTGCAGAAGAAGACAACAAGCCGCAAGCATGCAGCAATTGTTTGCTTGCACTTTTACCATGGAGGATTACATATCTAAAATAAAACCGTTTTCTAAACTGGACTTTCAATCGAAGCAGGAGGTAATAATTAAAGGAATATCTCCAGAGACTTTTAAAATTGAAGAAAGATGAGAAAGACTGCCTTTGATCAGAAGCAGCTGCACATGGACCCATTTACAAGTAAAGGTAAGATCATAATAACGTTTTTTTTTATTAAATGTGCTTTTCATGATAAGGTATGCGCCGGAGTGAGAAGAGGTTTTAAAATAATTAGAGCATGCTTGCTCATTCCACATGGTTTTGGTAACCGCAGGAGTGAGAAGAGGTTTTAAATTAATTAGCGCCCCTGCGGCTATTCAAGGAAATACGGTATTGCTTTAAGTTGTTTGCATTGTTTTTCTTGGTCTACCAGTATGCGTACCTTGTTATAACTGTCCCATGTTCTTTGTACGTGTTCCAGATTTTAGACACTGCTGATTCTGAACAATCAACATATTTTGCAACATTGCATGATGATTTACTTTAATGAGGATGTTTAATAATCCTCTCCTTTGTTCCAATCAACACCTCATGTTGGCGTCTTGATGCATGTCAATCCACCTGCTCCATCAGCTCTCCAAGCTATTAACACTCCTTTTTAACTGCACACTAATGTACATATTTAATATGATGGAGGTGTTTGCTTTGTTAATGAACATTTACTGGGTGATTCCATAGTTATATCCTCAGAATTTAGTTTTTCCATAATGTTTTCACCCTGCTTGATCTAAAATTTAAACGGTTACTGACTACCACATTTTATTTTCTTGATTTATTTTAGTGTTTCTTAAAGCCAGAAAGATGCCATTTGAAACGTCTATAGTTGTGTCTCATGTCTGTTATGTTTTTTTGACACTAATAAACTTGAAAAAAATTAAATAACATATTCCAAGCCTTCTTTAGCCTGGCTACTTGCAGATACTATCCCTGCTTACAACTCACCTTACATTTACGCAGGTGACTGTCACTGCAGTACCTAGGGCTATATCGCATCCAACCTAGATGTGTCACACTCAAATTGTGCCTTAGCAACCAATTTCTAACTCCTGTTTGACCCTCAGCAACCAGAGAGTTTCCACTCAAGAAGGTGGAACACATCCTCAAAACCCGACCTTAAATTCTCAAAACACAATGATCACTCACCCTATAGCACTATCCTAAAACACTTTTTATACAATTTTAGCAAGGCTAGATGGGACCAGTTTTCAAACCTGGTGGACTCAGAAACAGCCTACCCAAAGCAACCTTCTCTGTCCCTGACCATGTCTACTCAGCCTTCTACAAACGTATCATTAGGGTAACAAGAACTAGCTCCAGAAGTTCTTTTCATCCTGCCTCAAAAAGCTGACGATACCCAAAATCTGCAGAAGGGCAACCATCATAGCCCTACCTAAACCTAACAAGTCCATGGACAACACCAAGAAATACTGCCCAATTTCGCTCCTCTGTGTCACCTTCTAGGTCCTGGAGAAACTTCTTCTGGCCTGCTTGGACATCATCATGGACACCCAACTACCAAATCAACAGGCAGGTTCCCGCCATGGATGCAACGGTGTCCACCAGATTGTGAAGCTGACCAAGGGAATTGAAGAAAGCATCGAAAAGCTGCAAAAGGTCAACACTGTGCTGGTGCACTGCAGCCTTTGACTTCGCCTGCTACACACCAATGTCCAATCGGTACAGATGAGTGCAGGGGATAAAACGTGATGGTGTTCTTAGAAACATGGCTCCATAAAGATATTTTGGGTACTCTCTCATTGAGTTGAAGCCGTTTCTCTTTTATATGAGCAGAGATGTTGGGAAGAGATGTTGGGAAGAGCCGACGGAGCGTGGTCTGTATGTGAACGTTAGCTGATACACTGATGCACGGCCAATATAAAACCACCATGCCTCTCACTGAGACCCTTTTACCTCCCAAGAGTTGTAAAACATTTTTGTATGTGCTGTGAGTTAACTTCTTAACATGTCAAATACATGCAACGTTTACTTTATAATAAATAATATAAATGAGACTGGGAAGTTAAAAAAAAAAAAAGTAAAATAACGACTTAACAACTAGACAACACAGTTGTTTCAAATCATTGTTAAACGTCAAATAAATAAAACAAATATGTATATATTATTATTAAATAAATTAACACTTTAAATTAGCACAGTGGCAGAGGGGTTAGTGCGTCTGCCTCACAATACGAAGGTCCTGAGAAGTCGTGAGTTCAATCCCGGCCTCGGGATCTTTCTGTGTGGAGTTTGCATGTTCTCCCTGTGACTGCGTGGGTTCCCTCTGGGTACTCCGGCTTCCTCCCACCTCCAAAGACATGCACCTGGGGATAGGTTGATTGGCAACACTAAATTGGCCCTAGTGTGTGAATGTGAGTGTGGATGTTGTCTGTCTATCTGTGTTGGCCCTGTGATGAGGTGGCGACTTGTCCAGGGTGTACCCCGCCTTCCGCCCGATTGTAGCTGAGATAGGCTACAGCACCCCCCGCGACCCCGAAGGGAATAAGCGGTAGAAAATGGATGGATGGATGGAACACTTAATAACACATAAACACACACAAAAGTATCGAAAACTGGTATCGTACGGCACTGGTATCGATTCCCTGTGTGAACGATGCCCATCTCTAAGCCCAACACAGTGAGCTGGCTGCAGCGGCTTGGCGACACTTATTTGTTTCATAAAAAAACAATAATAATAATGACACCAACATTAATAAAACAAAACATCAGAGGTACTCATAATGCCTACATTACCATTACAATGTGATAAGTAACAATTACCGGTATGTTAATAATAATACAAATAGTAGGATAAAACTGCTTACTCTTACTTGTCTTTCTGTAGAGAGAAATCGCAAATATATGTGGTTCTTTGACTCCCCTTTGATACACTTATTGATATTTCCTTACCATAGTCACAAGACTTCTATTAGAGCAGGCAGAGTAGGACAAGCTACTTTCAAAATGCAATATTTTTTGTAATACTTGTTATTGAATGTAATTTATTTTCTTATGGGTTGCATTTCGGTAATCTATTTTTGCATTGCATTGTTTTGTGACATGAAATATTTTAAGATGTTGAGGCAGAATGGTACTAAGTGATATTTGAAATTATATTGCTTATAGTGCAGACTAGTTAATTTTTCATAAGGACGCACAATTAAAACTTTCCCTTTTGATTTCACTTATGAATGTTGTGCAAATATTGTTGATGAAAAGGAGACATAATATATACACAATGAACTGGCAGGTGAAGGCAAGCCCTACAGGCATAGTTTCAGCTGTACAAGCTGAAAGTAGAGTTGATATCTATCCATCCATCCATTTTCTACCGCTTGTCTTTCTGTGTGTAATTTGCATTTTCTCCCTGTGACTGCGTGGGTTCTCTCCTGTACTTCAGCTTCCTCTCAACTCTAAAGAAATGCACCTGTGCATAGGCTGACTGGCAACACTAGTATTGGCCTAAGTGTAGGAATGTGAGTGTGAATAGTTGTCCATCTTTGTTGGCCCTGCAATGAGGTGGTGACTTGTTCAGAATATACTTGCCTTTCACGCGAATGCAGCTGGGATAGGCTCCAGCCCCCATCATTTATGTGACTGTCCTATATATAATGGGCCCTTAATAAATTATTTTAACTATTTTTATTTCGCTTTGTTCGAACAAGAATTAGGTGATGTCACCTGGATGTTCTCTTTTGTACACAGTGTCAAAATTGTACATCTAGTCTCAAATGTATACATAAACCCCCATAAAAAAAAACAGTTGGTTAAATGTGTATGGGCAAGTTTAACTTCACCTCTTTGTAGTCATCAACATGCTTATGGGATCATTTGGTCTAGATAGAGTATTTAAGCACTCTTCCTTGCAAAATTGATTCATTTACATTGTGGAGTTTCCTGGCAGAGACCCTCTTTTAAAGTACTTTATAGTCAATAAATGTTCTTAGGGTTGACGTTGGGGTATTGGAAAGGCCATTACAGGTTAACTGTAGCTCGTTTAGCCTGCTGTATGCATTCCAAAATGTGAGTTTGTGATCATTGTCTTGTTGGAACATTCAATTACGGTATGTCTTTGAGCTGTGAGGCAATTTAGAATGATTTGGACTCAGTGTTCTTATGTTTGAAAGCCTCAAATTGACTCTTCCAAATAGTTAGTGTGTCAACATAGCTAATCGATGTCTCATCTGACCATAAATTGTTCAAATTTGAAGCTCTTTCGAGGTCTGCACTCTCTTAGTCCATGGGGATGCAAAAGTAACTTCACTGTGGACAGGGACACTGGTCCACATTATGGGATCGTGATGGTTTCTATTTTGGATTATTAACATCTTAAGGCTTGATCTACTAGGGATTGCATGTTATAAAACGTGTTAGCTTGATAGTGTTTGCTAATCTGATGTACAAAGTTCGTCTGTTTAGCGTGTTTGTTTTCAAGTACACTGTATATGCATAATACATGCAGATTATCAACACAGCCACATTTCTGGAAGGATGAGATGCAAATGTAATCATGTAGTGCCTACAATTTAATTCATGAAACTTGAAAGTCTTTACGACTGTTGTTTTTGTGTCCAGGAAGGCACCGTTATGCACAAATGACTGCAGCCAGTGTGGCGAGAAAGAGGCTAGTGATGCAATGGCAACAACGGAGAGAGAGTGGGAGAACCATACGTGTGAGTGTCAACATATTTGGACTGTCAGAAGTGAAAATAGTATAAACCGTGGGTCTTAAACATTTTTTGAGAAATGGAGTGGGCTCCCCTTACTTATACACATTGCATAACATGTTATTTTAAGTTAAACTGGTACTAAAGTCCCTGTAGCTGTTTTTGTGTGCAATACAAGCATACTTCCTCGTTGGAGGGACAGGGGAATAGAAGTAATCCCCTGGTTATGATCGAGTTGCGTTCTTAGACTTTCCAAGAAATCGAGTTTTGGTGTAAGTCGGATCTTATTCTAAAATATAGATACAGTAACTCTTATGTCACTCACACTGTTCACAGAACACATGAAGGACATTTAAACTACAGAAATAAAAATATGAAATAAACATAATTGAAGCAAACTGGAATTTAAACTCATGATGTGAACCATTTTTTCTCCGACAATTGTTTACCAACATTGTCTCTCTCACATCACGTCACAGTAAGCATGCCTATTGTACTTTCTTTAACCCTTGTTGTTTTTTCAGATGTTTCTACATTCTTCAAATATAAATAGTCAGAAAGGATAAGCTTCACTTTTCTCAGATCATGTAACGGCAAGTAATCAATGACCACTGTAGCCTTTATGAACATTAATACTCTTTGTCTCGTGATAGTCATGTTATAGGGGACAAATGCATGACTACTATTGATTTCTGTTGGTTTTCGCGTAGCTTTTTATGCCGTTCATTTTTTCTTTCATTGGCACAGAGCTGCATGGTAAGCATAAGAAGTCCGTAAAGTTAACTAAAATGTGGCATGACTGTAATCTCCTCAGTGTAGCAACTGTGTGAGCTTTCGAACTCCTGCTGGATCCCTCAACTGGCGTACACAGACTTTTCCTAGTTCTGGAGTGAATCTCTTGTTAACAACCTATGTATCTGTTTAGTACAGTATGTTGGATTAATGATACTGTGCATTCAAAGACATTCACATTTGTAAAAAACTAATTGCACAGGGAATATTTAAAAATACGCATTTGAAATAAATTATAATCAACCAAACGTTTCACAACTCACCTGCAGTACCTTCGAAGATCCCCTCGGGTTCTGTAACCTCCTGTTGAAAACCACTGGTATAGACATATTGTCTATCCAGCAGTCCGATTTTTGAGCTACTGGGTGACTTAAAGGGGACCTATATGATTATATTCTACAATTAACACTTCTTAATATGTATCGGATATGCTTTGGTAGAAATCTTTTTTTGCTCTATAGTCACATTTGTAACCCCTTTTTGAGTCCGTCTGCAAACAGTTTGTGTGTGGAGGCCTTTCCTAAGAAGCAAATGAAAGGCTCCACGCTCCACCCTCTCCAAAAGTATTAACATTTATCCTTTGAAAATGTACAGTGTTAGACATATATCTTGAAGACAAACATTGCCAGTATTTTCTTCCAGACACAATCAAAAATGAACTTGTAAAACACTATATCATAGTCTGTTTACGTTTTTCGAGTCACCTGTGTTTTCAGCACCTTTTGACTTTGTGTGTTTCAGTTGTCATGATAGCAGATTACACTCACCTGCCTCTGGTTAGTGAGATATTTAGTATATGCCCTGGCCTCACTCGGCCTGGTGGTCTTGTTTGCTCCCATGCAACAAGTTACGCTCTCGGTTACGCTCCTAGTCTGTATTTTGGTACTAGCATCTTTTGGCTACCCTTTTGTTTTCCGTGCCGTGGGCACCGTGCAGCATATTTTGTCTGCAAATAGAATAAATCATTTCTTCTCACCTGCAAGCCGCTTCCTGACATCCCACTGCATCTTGAAAAGACGACCTCCGGCATCACAATGCCTCGCCAGCGTAACACTACTACTGCCCATCTCATGTTGTTGTGTATCAAAAATATTTGAAACCCATTTAATCATGATGCAATCTCAATTGACTGAACACCCAATTAGGTATAATCTTTGTAAGAACTTTTTTTTTATACTGCTTGTCGTGGTATGGGTTGTAAGGATCAGACGGTTTATGCAAGCAATGTGTTTATTCCGATCAGCCTCAGTCTAGCATAGGATTCAATGTGTCACAACATCAAGCGTCATTACGTAACATCCGGTCGGGGACATCCTGCATGCTATATCAAAATAAAGGCATAACAGATAACACCACATCTCCCTTTCTAGAAAACTTAACAGACTGTAACAATTACAGCTGTATGTCAGATAATGTAAAATCTGTAAACCTTTGCATGAACTATAACATGTATTCACTCAGAATGGAATAATGCACTCATAAGACTTCTCAAGAAAAATAACAAAAGCAAACATAGTCAGGCAATATCTTTGGAGGCAAATAGTGTAACCATCAGAACACAAAACATTCACCAGTCTTACTTGTTTCACATCATTTTTTTCCTTTTCACTTTTTTTTCACATTTGTTTCTCTCTCCCCCTCCCACAGTTCACAAGTCCAGTCTGTGAGGTTTTCTCACCACTCTGCCACACCTATTGGTAGGACCATGTGTGTGTGTATGGACGGGTGTAAGTGCCTTGGGAGTCTGTGTTGGAGGTGACTTGGGGCGTTCTGGAGAACCCAGTGTGGGCTCACCTGGTTGGGGTGGAGTGCTGGGTGTCAGTGTGTGAGGTGTGTGCGGAACAGTCTCTGGAAAAGGGAAAAGGTGGTGTCTTGGTTGAGTGAGAAAAAATCAGAACCTACTTTTTGCCATGGTCTCTCTGGGAGCTCACTGGACATTAATGGCTCTACCGGATTGGCTCGTTCTTTGATGCATGTGTTGCAATTTCTCACCAGCTCGTTTAGTTGGCTGTTCAAGCCAGGCCACCATACAGCCTCTCTGGCCCGCTCTCTGCATCTGGTCATCCCCTGATGTCCCTCGTGAAGTGCGTCGAGGACAGAGTTGCGCATCGCTGTGGGAATAACTAGTCTGGAGCCCCTGAGCAGTAGTCCATCGTGTACTGTTTTGGTAGATTTACATACTTTGTTGTAATGGCCTCTCTTTCCATATGTGTGACATGTGACATCTCTGGCTGGGCACTGTGCTTTGGCATGACCAGGGGACTTTCCACATCTGTAGCATGTCTGGCGATCAGATTATGGCTGTGGCTTTGCTGCTGAGTGTTTTGGGGTGATGAGGGATCTTGGGTGTAAATGGTTTTTTTCTTCTGCTTTTTGTTATCGCATCAATGTCCATCCTACCCCCTCCCCTGAGGTCTGTTTGCTGCCTCTTAAAAACTTCGGACTGTCTTGCCATGTTGACTGCTTTTTCCAGCGTCAAATCTGGGTCTAACTGCAAACTCTCGGATAGACTGACGTCTCTCAGCCCCACCACAATATGATCTCTTATTAACTCATCGTGGAGTGCTCTGTATTTGCAGTTTTCTGCCAGGGCATGCAATGCAGTAATAAAAACATCAACAGCCTCATTTGGTTGTTGCACTCTTTGGTTGAATCTTGCCCTCTCATATATCACGTTCTTCCTAGGCACAAAGTACCTTTCAAGTGTGGCTTTCACTGAGGTGTACTGCTGTCTCTGTACGTCGGTTAAATCATGACCGCGCAGGATGTCATCTGCTTCATCCCCCATGCAGTAGATCAGAGAGCTTCAGTGCTAAGATGGAGGTTGCTGGCTAGCCGGAATCTCTCGAACCTGCGTACCCATCGTTCCCAGTCCTGAGGCTTTGAAAAGTTCAACGCTTCAGGTGGTTGTATGGAGAACGTAGCGCTCGGAGGAGCGTTAGCATTAGCCAATAGCTGGGGAGGTTGTTGTTGCCGCGCTGCCGGTACGGCCGCTGCGTTGCCGCCTTCGGACATCTCGTCTCTCCTGACGTTATCAAACTCCCCTTTCAGCTGCAAAAGTTTCTCTTTTTACCGCTGCCGAACTTCTGACACCATGTCGTGGTATGGGTTGTAATGATCAGACAGTTTATGCAAGCAATGTGTTTATTCCGATCAGCCTCAGTCTAGTATAGAATTCAATGTGTCACAACATCAAGCGTCATTACGTAACATCCGGTCGGGGACATCCTGTATGCTATATCAAAATAAAGGCATAACAGATAATACCACACTGCTCCTCTATTTAATCTCATTAGATTGTGACGTAGATACAGTCTTTTGTTGATTACCGTATTTTTCGGAGTATAAATCGCTCCGGAGTATAAGTCGCACCGGCCGAAAATGCATAATAAAGAAGGAAAAAAACATATAAGTCACACTGGAGTATAAGTCGCATTTTTTTGGGAAATTTATTTGATAAACCCCAACACCAAGAATAGACATTTGAAAGGCAATTTCAAATAAATAAAGAATAGTGAACAACAGGCTGAATAGATAGATAGATAGATAGTACTTTATTGATTCCTTCAGTACTATCTATCTATATAATATATTTAAATAAGTGTACGTTATATGACCCATAAATAACCAACTGAGAATGTGCCTGGTATGTTAATGTAACATATTATGGTAAGAGTCATTCAAATAACTATAACATATAGAACATGCTATATGTTTACCAAACAATCTGTCACTCCTAATCGCTAAATCCCATGACATCTTATACGTCTAGTCTCTTACGTGAATGAGCTAAATAATATTATTTGATATTGTACGGTAATGTGTTAATAATTTCACACATAAATCGCTCCTGAGTATAAGTCGCACCCCCGGCCAAACTATGAAAAAAACTGCGACTTATAGTCCGAAAAATACGGTAATGTAACATGTTAACATACATCTTCATAGTAAAACGTATTTTCCTCTATCCTCTAAATTAAAACTAATAGCTGGTATGACTAGTTCACAACAGACTCTCCCTGTCTGGATCATACTTTCCAAGGACAAGATCCAAAATCGTTCTGCATCATTGCATACTTATCTGTCTGTCTGCTGGCCTCCGTCTAGGAACAGCGTGACACAAGGGTGAAGAAAAGGGCCGGAAGGATCACCAGTGACCCTTTACATTTATTTAGCCATCTGTTCCAAAGCTTAGAGCTTTAAAATGGAGCGTGACATCAGGAAACACCTGCACAATCACTGGAACTTCATGCAGTGGGATCCAACACAAAGAATGCATTGCTGTTAAACCGAATTCTTGGTCTAAAAGTCTATCAATATTTAATGCTTGTAAAATGTGCATGATTTCACTGTGCTTAGCATGGATTTTCACAGGGTATGTACCATTTTCAGTTTACAAATGTGCATAGTTGTTCTATTTCTTGCCATTATAACTTACCTTATGTTAAAAGTTATTTTTCCTAGATCTACAAATGTACTGTCTCATAATCTTCTTAAATGCACCTTTCAGGCGAGGTCTTGTTGGCAGACATTTAATCTCATTTTCATGCCAGGTGCTGATAGCCCTTCCATCTGTTTCTGGTATGTCTACCATTAATATGCTACAATAAATCTTCATGTTTTCTTCTGAAAAGCCCTGTTATATTTCAGTCTCGCAGCATAGACTTTTATTATAACGGAATATTTTTCATTCATCAGAAGAGTTTAACTCTTTTCTGCATAGATCTGACAAGCTATCAAGACTGAATCTTGAACTAGAGAGAATAAGTCCATAGCGATTAATACCCTCTATTCTAATGCATTTTGTGAGTTTATGGCATTGATTTTGAAATATCAACTTGACACAAGTAAAAGTCTGGCTTTGGTAACTCTATCCAAAATATTTTTCAGTTTTTAGTGTTTGCATCTTTTTAATAGCAAAATATAGTATCTGCATTAAGACAATGTATTTCATGAGTTCCCCTTTGTCTCGTTTTTGGAAAATGATGGACAATACAATTTTTAATGATATTTTTGTGGCTGGGCTGCATCATAAAATTGTCTGGCAGAGAGTGACTTAATTCGGTGCTAAAACCGTCGTGCCTGGTCTTTTGTCTGGCAGATGGAGAGGCCTTTAATCTGTGCAGGGAGAAAACATGGTCTCGACCATGAGACACTAGATGTGACCAGGGACAAAATATTATGCACTTACAACAGCAAGTAGCATAATTTAGTTTTTGTCTTTTAAGAAACATGATTTTTGTGACTATTTGTATTAATGAAGACAGCTAAAACCTGAAGACCAGTGTAAACTGAGCCCCGAGTAAAGCTTTTGTGCTATACCATGTATGCTGGTGTGACAACATAGTTCCTAGAAAAAAATAACAGTACTAACATCCCTCTACTGTTTATTAAGAGATGTTAACCCTGCTTTTTGGGACCGACAAAACATCAAGCCAAGATGATTTTGAAGTTATGTAATAGAGAAGGGATTATGCTCCTGTGGTGTGGCTTGCATTTGTGTCTCTCTTTGATCTGATTGTTGGCAGCATTTTAGTCACTGTTCTTACTAAAAGGTCGGTCTAACATTTCAATTAATAAGTCATAGTCAGTCAGTGGCAGGTATAGTGGTATGGCAGCACCAGTTGTGCAAACTACAATGTGACTGAATATGGAGTTTTAAAGATCAGTTTTCTTCTGGTACCAACAGTTGGGAGGTTTCAGAATGTAAAACTTCCAAGGACGGTACTATATACAATGGTTCCTTTATCCCAATTTTCACTTAAATGATAAATAAATGATAAATGGGTTATACTTGTATAGCGCTTTTCTACCTTCAAGGTACTCAAAAAACTTTGACAGTATTTCCACATTCATCCATTCACACACACATTCACACACTGATGGCGGGAGCTGCCATGCAAGGCGCTAACCAGCAGCCATCAGGAGCAAGGGTGAAGTGTCTTGCCCAAGGACACAACGGACGTGACTAGGATGGTAGAAGGTGGGGATTGAACCCCAGTAACCAGCAACCCTCCGATTGCTGGCACGGCCACTTTACCACTTCACCACTTGTCCTGCATGTGGTTATGCAACGCCCTAATTACAAAATATAATAATTTCCTCTTTCTGCTTAAAATTATGTCCATACAAACATATTTTTGAAATGTTTGCAAATGTTTAAAAAATAAATTAAATTAGATCAGTTGCATTCTTTAACTGATCCTCTTTGGAATGTTTCTGCAGCTTCAATTGACTCCACCTGTTGTAAATTCAGCAGAGTGGACAAGCATTGGAAAGGCACACTCCAAAGATGACAGTGATTGTCAGACCCCAAACCAAGCATATAGTCAAAGGAATTGTCTGCAGAAATCTTAGGAATGGAAGAGAACATTTTGTTACTTTGAAGGTTACAGAAAGCACAGTCATCCATATATGGAAGAAGATCGGAACTACCATGACTCTTTCAAAAGGTGTCTAGCACTAGAAGTCCCAGCATTTTTCTGTCTACCTAGAAGACCCAGAGAGGGGTCATTTGGCCCGACGCTTTTCCCGAATACACTAATCACTCATTTTGTTATGGTAATGAGGCTGTTAGGGGCAGTTTGTCTAGGTAGACAGAAAAATTATACATGTGGGAAATGCCGAAAGGAGCAATGGCAGTGCCAGGATTGTGGGTGACTGCTCAAATGTATGTCAGTCACGTTTACATGGACATGGTTTTTCATTCTTTGTAAATATGCTTTTTTCTTTGTAAATTTTTTTTTTTAAACTATTTTTGGCACACAAAAATAACAATTGCTTCTGCAACAACCCTCCACACCAAAACTGGGAAAACAGTTGCTTTTTCATTCTTTGTAAATATGTTTTGTTTTGTATTTTTTTTAACAATAAATGTCAGAGTGTTGATCCCTTCATTCTGTTGATCCTTGCAAAAACACACACAACCTACCTCAGAACTAAAGCTTGAGCTGTAAGGTCCCCTCCCCCACACAGGCTCAAGTGGCCCCCTGCCGTGTGCCACTAACAGCCACATTTTCATAACAAAAGGAGTGTCCACAGGGGGGACTAGGGGTCAAATGACCCTCTTGTGTGTTTTCTAGGTAAAAGTGTCAATTGACCCTTCTCTGGGACTTTGCGTGCTAGTTATCTAAACTGGGTGATTCGGGAAGAAGAAAGACAATTATTCCATTTTGGAAAGTGTAACGGATATAATTGATGTCTGCGCTGAAACGTTAGGTAGACTTTACTCTCTGAGGCCTCAACAACTGTGCGGTCAGTGCAGGTTTAGCCTTAAGTCAAGCTTGTTTCACTCTTAATCAGATAAGTTGTGTGGCTGTGGGTGTACAGGGTGTACAGGGCTAGACTGTGTGGGATGACCACCGTTACATGAGGCTGTAACTTAACAACATGTCAAGTGTTGAGAACATTTTCAAGATGCAACATATTAATAATTAAGGTTAATGGATATGTCTCTTAAAATGTAATTGATGGTCTACACCTGTACAAACTTTGTTGGGAAGTGATCTTGATTTTTTTTGTAGAACTCTAATTGTGTCTGTTCTTCTATTAACTGTTTATACTGTGTGAAAATTATAAAAAAAACAAAGTTAAAAAGTTTAAGTGCCAATGATTGTCACACACACACTAGGTGTGGCGAAATTATTCTTTGCATTTGACCCATCACCCTTGATCACCCCCTGGAAGGTGAGTGGAGCAGTGGGCAGCAGCGGTTGCCGCGCCCGGGAATCATTTTTGGTGATTTAACCCGCAATTCCAACCCTTGATGCTGAGTGCCAAGCAGGGAGGTACTGGGTCCCATTTTTATAGTCTTTGGTATGACTCGGCCGGGGTTTGAACTCACAACCTACCGATCTCAGGGCGTACACTCTAACCACTAGGCCACTGTTCGGTGGCCTTTTGCATAAAAAGAGTGGTCACTTAGGTCCTGATGTACTAAAGATTTGCTTGTATTAAAACACATCCAAATTTGATAGCGCACGCAAAGCTGATCTTTCCAGCTTATGCGCAGATGTTTGCATCTTTCAAATGAGCAAAATAAGGAGTGCAATCCATTTGGTGTGTCTGTCTTCATTAATATGGAGAATATATGCTGATCATCAGAATGCCCACAATACTGGGAGGAAGACATGCACATGTAATCATATAGCACTCGCAATGTGATTTATCAAGACTGAAAATGTCCTGCAGCTGCTGTCTTGGATCTTCATTTAGCACGTTTGGAATGTGCATGCAAACTGGCACAGCTACACTCAAATGAGAAAGAAACTGAACGTACTGCAAAGACAGACGATGAACAGAGAATACTTCGCCATATGCGTGTGTCAGCATATTTTGACCGCCAAAAAATTAAAAGCAATATGATTCAATAATTCAATTGCTGATTAAAACCAATTGAAATTATTCGTTTTGGTGCCTGCTGGTGTTTTCTTTTATTGGTGTTAGGTTTGTTTCATATATGCAACATTCATTTGCATACATCGTTTCATGCATTTATGGATCATTCCGGGCGCACCAACCACAACACCGGCTCCTCCTAGCACGCACTTTGGGTTTGTGCACTTCTATAGAAGCCGGTAAAATGTGGTATTTTCTGCATATTCCATAATGTATTGAAACAGCACAAATTGGACCGTTGGAGCTCTTCATGTCATGCAAATGGAGGGAAATTAGTGTCTCAATGGTGACAGCCGGTAGTACATGCACACACACAAAAAAAGGTGTGCACTTCTTTGGCATATGTTATTAATTGTCTTAATAGATCAGGCGCAACACTCACAAATAGTAGACACACTTTTTTTTTTTTTTTTTTTTTTTTTTGAGTTGAGTTTGAGTTTATTTCGAACATGCAAGCATACAACATGATACATCACAATTTCCAGTTTCTCTTTTCAACATGTTCGAAAAGGAGTAGGAAGAAGCAGAGCTTATTTAATCCTACCCCTTTTCTTTACATAACAGTTGCTGAAACTTTTTTTTATTCACTTCCTGTTCTCAATTTTTTCACAATAAACTCCATATGTAATCACAATAAAAATAAATAAATAAATAATAGTAAGAATTTAATAATAATAATTGGTGAAGAAAGTCATATTTCATATGACTTTCATATGATTTTATTTTAATATCACAAGGCATACGCAGCCCTCGTGTTAACTGCATTTTAATTATCAGGTGTCTGTAAGCTGATGCCAGAAATACATGCAATATTTGTGCGGATACATACATATGATCCGGATATGCCTCAAAAGGAATCGCTGAATTACATCAAGAATGAATCAAGAAGCACGAAATCAAACTTGTTAAGCAACCCATCCATCATCCATTTTCTACCACTTCCCCCTCTCGTTGGGGTGCTGGAGCCTATCCCAGCTGCATTTGGGCGAAAGGCGGGGTACACCCTCTGGACAAGTCGCCACCTCGCGACAGGGCCAACACAAATAGACCAACAACACTAGGGACTATTTTGTGTTGCCAATCAACCTACTTGTGCAGCAATATAAATATAATTTGAACTCTACTCAGCAAGCGTAGGTTTCACCCTGCATCTTTTATGCTCATATTACTTCCCTTTACAACCAAAAGGGGGCAGCAAGGGGACACCTTTTGAGGGGATAAAATGCCACTTATTGGTCTTTCACCCCCTTACGCTCTCCCTTTTTTTCAGCCGGTCCTTTAGCCTGTGCATTTTTTTGTGGTAACAACCCTTGGAATTGAAATGTAAACTAATTATCAGCAACTGTGATCCGCTAGTGTCTCCTCTGTGTGTTCTTAATGGCGCAGACTGTGCTGGTATGTGGTGCTGAAGGACAGCTCCTGTGTGTGGGAGCAGAAGCTCAGCCTTTTTGCATGTATTGATCTTGCATGGGAAACTTTTGGAATGTTTATTGGATGTCAAATCACATACTGTATATCCCCTTCTAGTGCGCACTGCTGGGTACTTTGGCTGAGAAGCCACACTGCTGTGGACTTGAGGGGTGAGTGATTGGAGGAAGAAGAGGAGGAGGCGCATTCATCCACCGGGAAAAGTGGAGGTGATCTGTCACATGAGCGGAGTCCCCCTTCCTCACGCCCGCTTCCTTCAGATCCTCTCGTCATCCCGGACGGTCTGTTCTGTGGTCCGAGGACATCCACCAACCCTCTCAACCCCTCATCCCTTCCCGGTCCTCCCTCGGCTTGGAGAAGAAAGCAAAACAAGTGACATACAAAATTGTTTTTTTTGTGCCTACAAGGAGGTGCTGTATTTATATTGTGTTCTATATTTTGGGAGCGGAAACACGCAGTTCCAGTGGATGCGCCGCCAATTTACGCATTTATCCGTGGAAGGGGAAGAACAATACCAAGAAGACTGACTTAAACACATTGAACTTGTCCAAACATGTCTCTTTGGAGTGAACTGGTGAGCAAAATCGCCGCGCATCTTCGCGTAAAGAACCACTTTTGGGCGAACACGCACAGATTTCCTGCAGCGATCCTTGACTGACTTTTTGGACATTTCTTTTTTTTTGCCTTGGACTTGCGTGGAATATAATACAATAGCGGAGAGTGGCGACTATACTCCTTCAACTCATCGATCCATGTATTGACAGTCATGCCAAGCTACCTTTTGAGCAAGTAAACATTGTGCAATGTTGGCTAAAAGTGGTAATTAAGGGTTTGTCTTGCGTGCAAACCACACGCTGTTTGAATGCGTAAAAGTATGTCTCCTCCACGGTAATGCGCGGACAGATACGCGTCCACCCATTTTATTAATTATAGGATAACATTTGAATAATTCTGAGTGTTGCCTTTGGTGGTGAAGGAGAGAACGCGACCTCCTGGAGGGGAAAACTTGCTTGCAGTGGTCAAGAGAGGAGTTGGATTATTTAAACATCTTAATATATTCAAGGTTCTACCACTGGCATCGCGTTGGATACTGGACTGGTAGCTCCCAGAGAGCAGGTAAGAGGATGTCATTGTCCAGTTTTTACGCATGGATCATATGGGCAATAGTTGACAAAAAAGGTGTGTGCGTGTGTAAGCGAGCGTAATTTTACGCGTGATCGTGTGCGCTTGTGGCAATGATTCCTAACAAAAGCAAACATTCTGAAAATGTAGTGTACGACTGTTTATTAACTATTCTTAAAGACATGGTTGGTGTGTAAACATTCTGAAAATGTATTGTACGACTGTTTATTAACTATTCTTAAAGACATGGTTGGTGTGTGTGTGTGTGTGTGTGTGTGTGTGTGTGTGTGTGTGTGTGTGTGTGTGTGTGTGTGTGTGTGTGTGTGTGTGTGTGTTCTTGTGTGTGTGTGTGATGTGAGTGCGCTAAACGCTGGACATCATGACCAATAGGTCCACCCCCCCCGTTTTCCTCCACGAGCAAATATTGCAAGGTGGTCCCATTATTAGACACTTGCCAAAAGAAGAGCTGCATGAAAGAGTGTGCTTCAGATTAATTTAACAAATCACACTGTGCATGCAGTACAAACTACTTTCATTAAATATATTATTTTGATTATGTGTTGATTTGGTGCATGCATTTATTGCCAACTGAAAGAAAACAGTGTTCTGCAGGTTTTCTCAGAACTTTTGAGTGAAATGACGCTTTTTCTGAGTGCACTGTATAATTTTGCCATTTGTTCAAGTCTTCCAACATACAGATGCTGTTTGTCTGAGTGCTTTACAACCGAGCAGGTGTTTTCTCTTCCTCCTCCCCGCTCTTTTCTGTGTGATCTTCACTTGTGACAAGCATTTGATGTTTGTGTTCAAGGAAGAAACTTTACCTTACTAGCCTATATAAATCAACCACTTGCAGTCCCTGCGATGAGGTGGCGACTTGTCCAGGGTGTACCCTGCCTTCCGCCCGATTGTAGCTGAGATAGGCTCCCGTGACCCCAAAGGGAATAAGCGGTAGAAAATGGATGGATGGATGGATAAATACACATTAGTAGGCTAAATTAACCTCTTTAACATATTGTGTAATTGTGGCTGGTAACCAATAAGGTTTAAGCTGATTGTCAGGGTGGAAGCACTCCTTAGTGTGTGTGTGTGCGTGTGTGCACAGTATATAAGGTATACACCCATTTTGTTTCTACAAACTTAAAAATAGTTTGGTTAAGAAAAACAATTTTAACCCAACTGCTGGTTCAGAAAAGGGCAAATCAATGTTTGGTGATTTTAACCCAACAATTTTTGGGTTTAATTCATTCCCCAAAGTTTGAGTTAAACTCACTACAATTTTGGGTTATTCTTAATCCAACTATTTGGTTGCTGTAGCGTTCATTGGCCCAATAGTTGGGTTACAATGGATGAATGAGAATACAAGTAATGAGTTGGAATTAAATGGGTATGAAATGTTTTTCACCAACCATAAAAATAAGAGAGGAGGCGGTGTGGCTCTATATGTGGAAAAAAACATCTGTAGTATTGTAAATGATATGTGTTTAGCTGTTGAGGAACTCTTCGAATGCGTCACTGTGGAATTATCATTTTCAAATGGGAAACACATTATTGTAAGCTACATTTATAGGACACCAGGATCCGACTTGAAAATATTTAATGAATGGATGGAAAAATTATTAAAGAGAAACAAAAAATATATAGTATGTGGTGACTTTAATATCAACCTTTTGAATCTTATTAAACACAAACACACAGCAGAATTTATTGACACCATGTTCTCCATGGGCTTATTCCCACTGATCACACGACCCACAAGAATCACAACACACAGCACCACAGTTATTGACAATTAATTCTGTAACATAGTAGATCAGACTGTAACTGGAGGCTTGTTAGTGAGTGACGTCAGTGATCATTTACCGGTGTACAATATTAACTGCAAAACATCCAAACCTGTAAATAGTGAAAATTATCAAAGAGCCACAACAGAGCGATCAATAACAGAACTTAAAAATGATTTAGCGAAACACAATTGTGATTCTGTTTTTCAAACGTCAGATATAAATGCAGCTTATAATTTATTTCATGACATTTTTTTCTCACTTTATGATACACACTGCCCCATCAAAAAATGCACTATAACTAACTCCACAAAAACTCCATGGATAACCAAAGGGCTTGCAAACGCTTGCAAAAAGAACAATGATTTATATAGGACTTTTTTTTAGGCGTCAAACCATAGAAACAGAACAAAAGTACAAAACATATACACATAAATTAACCAGCATATTAAGAACAAGCAGAAAAGAATACACCACCAAACTATTAATCCAAAAGAAAAATGATATAAAGGGAATTTGGAAAGTATTAAATACAATTATTGGGCATGGTTCAAACAGTCCTTGTTATCCAGAGTTTTTTGTTGAGAACGACCAAATCAGAAGTGACAAGAAGATGATTGCTGACGGCTTCAATATGTTTTTTGTTAAAGCTGGGCCTGAGCTGACAAAAAAAATCCCAATTAATGATGAACAGCCCATGGAACTTATTGAAAAAAATCCTTACTCGATGTTCCTTACTCCGACTGTCGAAAAGGAAGTCTTAGAGGTTATTCAGAAAAGTAAGAAACAAAACATCACGTGACATTTATGACCTCGACATGAGGACGGTCCGGAACGTAGCGGAGGAAATCATCAAACCATTCACACACACCTGTAATTTATCTTTTCAACTTGGACAATTTCCTTCACAAATGAAACTCTCAAAAGTCATCCCCATCTTCAAATCTGGAGACAAACAGCACTTCACAAATTACCGGCCCGTCTCCCTTCTGCCACAGTTGTCAAAAATATTGGAAAAATTATTTGATAACAGACTTCGTGGCTTCATTGAAAAGCACACATTATTATCTGATTGTCAATATGGGTTCTGACAAAATAGGTCAACTTCATTAGCTTTAAGTGATTTAATAGAGAACATTACTAATGCTATCGAGAAAAACACATTTTTTTATAGGATTTTTTATTGACCTGCAAAAGGCTTTCAATACCATTGACCACCAGATTTTGGTAAATAAACTGGAAAACTATGGCATAAGGGGATTGGCAGGGAGATGGCTGAAGAGCTACTTGAATGAGAGACAACAGATTGTTCAGATCGACCAACATCAATCTACACTCATGAACATAACCTGTGGAGTCCCCCAGGGGTCGATACTAGGACCCACACAATTTATAATGTATATCAATGAAATATGTAAAGTTCATCCTCTTTGCTGACGATGCAACCATTACATGTGCAGGTGACGACGTGAAGCAACTTCTGGCCTCTGTAACTGAGGAGATGATCAAGTTAAAAACTTGGTTTAATACCTTTTTGTATTTGTAAATGGTTGATTTATATAGGCTAGTAAGGTAAAGTTGTGTACCTGACAAGTTTCGGCTATCTTGCTTCTGCAGCCTTCCTCAGAGGTGTCACGTGATGTTAGCGTGACGTCATCTGTGACGTGTTATATGGATTGTTCAGGTGGGATGGAACAATTCATATAACACGTCACAGATGACGTCACGCTAACATCACGTGACACCTCTGAGGAAGGCTGCAGAAGCAAGATAGCTGAAACTTGTCAGGTACAAAACTTTACCTTACTAGCCTATATAAATCAACCATTTACAAATACACATTAGTAGACTAAATGAACCTCTTCAACATATTGGTTTAATACCAACAAATTGGCTCTGAATTTAAAGAAGACCAAAATCATGCTCTTTAGCAATCACAAAAGTAATATACCCATCAGGATTGTTATTGATGATACACCAATAGAATATGTTCAACAAAATTCATTCTTAGGAGTGGTAATAGATGAAAATATATAATGGAAGCCTCATATAAATTACCTGAGGACAAAAGTTGCTAAATGTGTTGGAATGATGAGGAGATCATGTCATTTATTGAACAACAATGCTCGGCTTTTATTGTATCATTAATTTATTATGTCATATTTAAACTATTGTGTTGAAGTCTGGGGAAATTGTTATGAATCCCATCTACAGCCTTTAGTCACTCTGCAGAAAAAGGCCATTAGGATTGTGTCCAATGTTCACTACAGGCATCATTCAAATCCACTATTCATGGAGTTAAAGCAACTTAAACTGCACGATGTAATCAACTTTAAAACTGCTCAAATTATGTTTAGGGCATCCCAAAACTCTCTACCATCCAATATACAGAACCTATTACAGGATAGAGATGCTCACCATAGTTATAGTCTAAGAAGAAACAACAAATTATACTTTCCTAAATTTGGAACAACTTTAAAATCAATGTGCATTTCAATGCATGGAGTCAGTCTGTGGAACAATTTAGGGGACGAGTTAAAAACCTGTTCTAACACGATTCAATTTAAAAGACTGTTTAAAAAAGAAGTACTAAAGAAGTACGATGAGGAAAGCGAGTGATGCCCTCAGCACAGAGCGATGAGAGAGAGGTGTATGGTCAGAGAGTGTTTGGGCATGTGTGTGTGTGTATGTGTGTGTGTGTGTGTGTGTTTTGTCTCGTCTTGTCTTGTCTCATAGTAACAGTGGTACTATTGTATTGTTAGTGTACAGGAGCTTTTCTTGTTTTTGTTTGTATAGTATTGTTCTTGTATTATATTGTTTATGTTAAATGTGGAATGAGTGAGAGGGGTTGGGATATTATAAGCATTTGTTTCATCCAACCCTTTTTCAAGCCTTGCATAAATGTCTCTGCCAAAATGTAAAAAAAATGTGTGTTGTTGTACTGTGCAGGTTTGAAATAAATAATTAAATTCAATTAAATTAAAAAATAAAAATGATAATAATACATACATGTTCTGCTGATTTGTCCTGGCAGAACAGTGGTTAGTGCATGTGCCTCACAAAAAGAAGGTCCCAGGTTCGATCCCCGAGCTCGAGGTCTTTCTGTTCTCCCCGTCACTGCATGGGTTCCCTCCAAGTACTCCGGCTTCCTCCCACCTCCAAAGACATGCACCTGGGGATAGGTTGATTGGCAACACTAAATTAGCCCTAGTGTGTGAATGTAAGTGTGAATGTTGTCTGTCTATCTGTGTTGGCCCTGTGATGAGGTGGCAACTTGCCCAGGGTGTACCCCACTTTCTGCCCAAATGCAGCTGGAATAGACTCCAGCCAACCCTGCGACCCCGAGGGGGACAAGAGGTAGAAAATGGATGGATGGATGTGCTTGATCTACTCCTTCCCAACTACTTATCAGAATATGTTTTATTCAAATAAAAATACACTTCAAAGCTAATTAGACCAATATACTGTTATTTACTAAAACTGACTTGATGCGGTTAAGTTATTCAGTTTGTCCAATCAAAATTATGTTAACAATCAAAAAAATGTTCACAGACAAAAAATACACTTTAAAAAAAACACTTTTTTATTAGTGTTCCAAAAAACCCTGTTGTTTTTAAACACATGAAAGTTAAAACTTATTTTACGTGTACGGTCATTACACATGTGAGAAAGTTACAACATTTGAACAGAGGAACGGAGAGAAATAAAGGTCAAAGGGCCATATTTGGTCGAAGTTCAGAAGCTCCAGTGCTTCATAATTCAATTTTAAACGTATATCATTTAGGTTTATCAGTCACATAATCAAATATTAAGTAAACATGATCACCAAAAACTTTTTTGCATACTTAAAAGTGTTTATTCGCTTACACAAACAGCTTAATGAATTGGTTCCAGCAGGTAAACCAGTCATCAAGTAAACTGGATCAGAGAAAATAATTCCTGCATACTAAAGAGTTTTTAGGTACTGCTGCACGTGACCAGTCTTCCTCTCAGGGAATAAAACACACTGGTCAATCCCGAGTTCTTCTGGATGACATATGTTGAGTAAAAAGGACCACAGAGACAAAATAGTACTTGGCTAAGTTTTACTAAAGCTTTAGGAGACCAGCCCTTATAACGCAACAATAGCATTGCCGAGCAATATCTAAAAAATAAGAAAGCAAGTTAACTCTTATAGTGAGAAGGCAGCCCACTCCTTACAGAGAGGGATGCACCTGCTGATAAGAAGAGAGACCGTGTCTTTCACGGACCGGAACTGGCCAAAACCTCCCTTTGAGGAGTGATTCATCATGTTTGTGCAAGACACTGGACGCTCAAGGACCAAATATGGAAATTAACAACAGATAAGGCAAAGGAAGTACACCGGCCGCACGGACATCTCCAGAGCGGAAAAGTACCAATAGCATGATCACACAGTACAATGTTATACTAAAGCATCAAGTTATATAAAAAAACATATGCATTTTCAACATTACAAACATTAACAGTTTCATGCAGGTAAACCAGTCATCAAATATTCAGGAAACCGGGTCTTAAAAAAACATTTTTTGCACACTGAAAGGTTTTTATTCAAGCAGTTTGTTTTTAAGGATTTGGATTTTGTTGGAAAGTCTGTGTTCATCCAGTTCCATCATGGTCTTTTGAATTAATTTAAAATAGTACCTGAGGTCAGACGAATAGCTCAAATTCAGGCCGTAAATAGTTCCCAAAAAGCAATGCACAGCCATTGGTAAAATCTGTCAGTCCATTTAGCACCTGGACACCTTCAAGAATTATGCAAACTTCTTCTGGGAGCTGATCAAATTCTGCGCCTCTATGTTTAATGACATACATTGCCATGGCCATCTGATTCATAGCCCTCTGGGTCTCATCAGGGCTATCACATGAAAAAGAAAGAAGACAAAATAGAAACAAATTGTAATTAAAAAAAAATAAAAAATCACAGAAAGCACATAAATCAAATAAAATGTTGCACAATTTTAATGTGCAGATATAAATTATAATAATAAATAAATACAATTATAATTTAGACAATTAAAACAAAAGACCCTATAAGTGAAGAAAAATCCTCTTAATAACCAGTTTTGGATAGGTTTGTCAATCAAAGTGTAGAAATCCTATATTTATTTGTAGACACAAGTGAAATGTGGAGGTAGAACTCAAAGGCATTCAGTTGGCGACTTAAATACAATAATAGACACATGGATGAAAGCATATTTACAGTAGCACCTAATTTAGTGTTTAATGAAAAAATAAACTGATGACACTTACATTGTACTCCTTCACTACCTTTTCAGGGTCTTCACTAAGATATACAATTAATTATTGATAGCTGCATTTTCTTCTTGTTGCATTGGAGTCGTCCTGCAAAACATAACATCATTATTATTTATGTCTACACTCTGGTATTCATGTTATAACAATACAAAAGCCTAAGGCCATCATGTTCAATTGAATCAACAGGATCCTTGCTCAGGAACACATGTGTACAGAGCTATCTGAGGCAAAGAGATGGTACATTTTGTGACAGGAATGAAAAGAAAAAAAGATTAATCGACATTGGCATATATCAAGAAGTGCGTTGTACAGATAATTAATTATGAAGTTCTCAATATCAATTCAATTTAGGGGGATTGCAAAAAAAATTATGTTCCCCCAGGGGAGTCATTACAACAAGAGGCACTGCTGTAAGGAGTGGGGCATTATTATAAATGTATGAAGGCGGTTTTAAAAAACCCACAATAATGTATCAAACGGAAACTTGGTGAGTCTATTTTCTTTTCCGGAACTTTTGCATTGGCCTGTGTAAAAATTAACTATACTGTATCTCCCAAAATCCTTTGCACAGTGTGTGACTGACAAGAAGGGGGCGCTGAACTTCGTAAACAGTAGAAAAAGGGCAATCATGCAGGAGAAGTGTGTTCGTATTAGATAAGAGGATCTTTTTTTTTTTTTTCCGGACATTTCATCCAAGTCCATCCTTAACGTTCTGAGTTATGCTGCTAACAAACAGACAAACAAACCTTGCCGAAAACATAACCTCTTTGACGTAGGTAATAAAGTCTGCGAACTGCAAAGCAAAGTGTGCCGCCTTTGTCTCGAGGGTTGGCATAGACGTTGCACACCGTGGTGAATACAATTATACGAGTATGTACTTGATAAACAATCACCCGATACATACATTTGAAGCCAGCGAAGCTAAACATAATTTTTTTAGGTATTTTTATTAGAAAAAGTAAAATTGTCATTTAACTTTTCTGACAATCAGAATTGTTCAAAATGATATAGGGCATGTCCACTGCAGAGGAAACTGCTTCTCAGAAAGTCAAAGTTGAAAGACACTAAATTAAACATTATTCTTTTACACTTGTTACCCTGGTTGTTTAAAGACACTCAGCTGTAGGTTTTTAAAACTATATATTTTTTTGTAACAGTGGATTTTCCAGCAGTTCTGTGCACCTAAAAATAAATGTAAATGTAGTAAAAAATAGGATTACAGCATTTGATCTTGTTTCTGTTCAATTACAGTAAGCGTGTTTTTTCTAAACATTCCTACCACTTCATTTTACACAATGTGGAATATTTACCAAGCCTACTTTTACAAAATATTACAATAATATCATACTGTGACCTTAATATCATGACACTATTGTACAGTGACATTCCGATATTGTAGCATGCTTACAAGTAATTAACTATACACAAACCCTGACGATGAGAGTCATAGTGTTACTGATTTCCAGTGTTGGGTTAGTTACTGAAAACCAGTAACTAGTTATAGTTACTAGTTACTTAATTTCAAAAGTAACTCAGTTACTAACTCAGTTACTTACACCAAAAAGTAATGCGTTACTTTGAAAAGTAACTATTTAGTTACTTCTTTTTTTCTTCTTTTTTTTTTAAAGCTCCCATTAATGCCCTTTAGCTTTCATTTCAGTACTGTTATTACACTGGAGAATAATAAAATGTGTTGATCAACTTGACATGCATTTGCATCACTGAACTCTGCTAAGCAATGTGCTCTACATACAACACACAAAGACAAAGATATGTTACAAAGGCCAATTTGTTTCTGGCCAGAACAAATTGACAAAACTATTTTAAATAGCTGCAACATAACATACATAAGTAACAAACAGCATAATAACAACATAGCTGTAAACCAAATAAGTACTTTAACTTTATATTTACATACACAAAGCCTAACCAGGCATTTTTTCCTCAAAGAATTCTGACACAAAATCATGTCTGAAGCTCAGAACACTCTACACATTTCCCCAGTTTTAGTTTAGAGATAAGGAAAGATTGGCCTGGCCCACTAGGATCTCTCTTTATGTTTGTGAACTTTATAGTCTATACATTTAGAGTGATGTGATAGTCAAACACTCTAGAAGTCTAGGATGAAAGAGTATATAAGAGAATTGACAGCAACGTTCCCTCTAAGGTGCGCACCTGTGCAATTGTGCACTGCTCAATCGTCTTCTGCGCACGGCAAATCTATGCCACGCACAAAATCAAATAAAAAAATAAGCGCATAACAATTTTCAACACGACACGACAGACAAAACAGTTTTCGTCATCATTGTTCAAATATTGTAACGTCTGTCGAGACGCTTTGAGGACATGAATTCCATCCATCACTTTACTGAGCAAAACTCTTTATTGTCGGCCATAAACACATCACCAAAACATTAGTAAAAAAAATTATGTCTAGCAAAAGTGGTCATTTTCTGCAGTACAAACCAGACCAAAAGCAACTTTGTTAGATCAACAGCAGCCGCTCGCTCTTTCTCACTTGCGCCAACACATGCACATATGGCACTTAGCCAGTGATGCGTTTACAGCCACACAAAAAGTCGGACAACTCCAACACCACACATAAAGTGTCATTCCAGGTCGTTACTCTATGATTTACCAATCAAATGTGTGCTTATTCTAGTGTCATTTATTAGGAATCTTAATTTATAAATATTAATCATGAAATGCTATTAGTATATTAAATAAATACTCATAAAAATATATTTTTTACAAACAGGAAGTTGCAGGAATGTACACATGATCCCCTGCTTACATCTCATTGTGCAACATGTGAATGTTTGAATGGGAACTAAATGCAATGTCTGAAAGGGGTACAAATTATTTCCAAAGCAGGACCTCCACCCAGACAAACAATACAAGTACACAGTTCATGAAAAACAATATTTGTTGTTATTGTCATTGTAAGTGGGCCTAAACACTTATATTAGAAAAGGAAATGACTGCTGTCATTTGATTATAAAAATAAGAGAATGTTGTATGTCTATCTGTGTTGGCCCTGTGATGAGGTGGGGACTTGTCCAGGGTGTACACCGCCTTCCGCCAGAATGCAGCTGAGATAGGCTCCAGCGACCCCGAAAGGGACAAGCAGTATACAATGGATGGATGGATGGAGATGTAAGTTGTTATTTAGTCAGGTTTGGGACAGGTGTGCTGCTGGTGTAGCCACAGTGTGCACGTCTGATGTTGCTCACATGGGCTCCACTCAATGCTCACGGACTTTTTGTGTTTGCTCACACATGAACAATTAGAGGGAACGTTGATTGACAGAGTGTGTACCTTCAGTGCTGAATGATGAGCAGAGGCAGAGTTAATCCTTAAGTGGTGGAGGTAAAGTGGCATCGGAGTCTCTGTTTCTCTTTACTAGCTACGTCGAAGCATGTTGCTTATGTAGCTTGTTGCAGCACTCAGCAGATTTGAATTGCTGTTTTGGGCAGTAGATGGGATCTTTGATCCAAAGCACAATTTACATTTAACTAAAATGTTATTTTCTTTGTGCTCGACAAAAGAATAGTAGTGAAAATATCTCCAACAAACTCGACTGCAGCTCCACCATGATCAGACACGCCCCCCTCCTCTCTCTCCCCCCACACTCAGACACACACACACAGAGTGCACGTCTCTCTTCTCCGGTTTGTGACAAAAGAAGAATCAGAACTACGACACTAACACACGTTATACTACATTAAAAGTAATGTAAAATAACGCAGTAACGCATCATGTAGTAACGGTAACTGAGTTACTGAAAAATAAAAAATAACGCGTTAGATTACTAGTTACCGCCGAAACTAACGGCGTTACAGTAACGCGTTACAAAGTAACGCGTTAGTCCCAACACTGCTGATTTCGCATCATGCTGCTCCGACTTTCTCTCAAAGCACTCCAGCCAACTTGACAGAGTTGTTGTCCAGCTGCAACATAAACCTCGGAATGAGCTGAATGGACGTTACGAGCATGAATTCTGCACCGACATAGGTACATGTTTCAACAAAACAAATCACAAAATACAGAGGATGGTTAACGGTCAGCTTAAAATGTACAAGTCTAAAAAAATAATTGAAATATGACCTGCAAATTCAAAACTCACCTCTTCTTCAGCAATCTGTACTTTTAAAGTCTGCAATGAATGCCATGTCTTGAACCACCTCTTATTGTCTATGAACAGAGGTTTTCTCCATTTTCTCTTATCATCTGTTGGTTGTTCCTTTTCTTCACCTCAGACAAAAGTTCCACTCACTTATTCTCATGACTCTCTCTGTCTAGTCCAGCTGGATAATGGGAGAAGTAATTTACTTTACTTTCTTCATTTGGTTTGGACCACAGGAGTGCTCTAGAACTGATGCTACCTAGTTTATTGTACACAACTGACAATTAAATGGAGCCGTAACACATTTGTCAGTATATAAGGGAAACACTGTCGTTGATTTTGTTCACAAACACATACAAAAAATCTACAGAACTGAGAATCAAGACGCTAAATACTAAAACGTGACGCCAACAATATCCGCGATTCTATGCAAAAGCGACTGACGGCACGGGTAAGAACAGTGTTAATTTTAAAAACTAACTGACACAGCAAACACTTCTCTAACTTGCTATGATTTTAGAAACACACCAACACAGCGAACACTTCTCTAACTTATAACAAACCTGCTCACGCTGAGGTGCTAATGGCTTGTGTGTGGCACACTGGTAGTGGCGTTTCAAGGGAAGTGGAGACAGGCCTTATTGAGTAAGGAAATTCTCAATAATGAGCTCACTATACACTGCTTAGTTATCACTGTCCATTTCTATAAGAGATTTTTTCCACATGTGGTAATACAGCCAATCTTGGTACATCTTATTAGAATTTTACAACCTCTGATTTTATCTCACTTTCACTTTCTATCAGAAGAGTACATTGGCAGAAAAAGGTCACATCAATTGCAAACGTCACAACCAAACAACTTTACACCAAAACAATACTAAAGAAGTGATGGTCATATTATGATCTTTGGCAACACTTTAGTATGGGGAACATATTCACCATTAAGTAGTTGCTTATTAACATGCAAATTAGTAACATATTGGCTTTTCATTAGTCATTATTAAGTAGTTATTAATGCCTTATTCTGCATGGCCTTATTATATAACCAGTAAGTCATTAACTAAGAGTATTCCTTCAATAACCTCAGAATTATTGCTTATTAGTACTAAGTAAGGAAGTTGTTTTATATGATTCTCCCTTTAATACCACTTAATGAATATGGTCTGTTCTTACATAACAAAACACAAAACTAAAATGAACCTAACCATTAAGTCTTTGTTATTTACAATATGTTTCCCTAGTGTCCAAATAACTCTAAATTAAGTCTGTGTTACTTAGAATATGTTCCCCATACTAAAGTGTTACCTGATATTTTTTGCTACATTTAAAACCGTTAATATGATGGATGCAATGGTGGTTCTTTGGTGAAAAATTTGCATTGATTTTGTTTTCATCCTCAATCATCAAACCACTTTCTGATTGTCTCTTCAGAATGCGCCGTTTTGTGGGCGGTTGTATTTATGTTTTGAAGCCCACCCCGTCAGCCATGTTGTGGATTTTAGCACTTCCATAGCGAATCTAATGACTGATATAAATTAGAAACAAAGGCTACTTTTTTATTAGAAATGGCAACAGCGGAGGATGCATGTCCATGTATGAGCCAGTCTGTCCCACAACAAGAAGATAGAGAACAAGAAGAGTGTTTTATAAATACGGTATCTCCACCACGTCCAAATGGTTTGGATTTAAATGTTATGCAAAAACAGGTGCCAACAGGTACAAAAAGTACATTTTCCATAGTAAGACCTCTTTAAGAGATTTTAGGAAATGACGGACACAACAGAAGCGATAGAAGACCAAGCAAACCAGAGAAAGTGACATAAATCACAACAGCTTACTTAACTTAATTTTCCAACCTTGTTAATTAAATCTTCTTCAACTTTCCGCCTCAGACACCGAGTATTGCTATGCAGTGTTGTCACTTAATGTTGTTGTATTGTGGCTTTATGTTGTTTTGGCGGTTGCAACCGTATTGTGGCTGAACGTAGTTGTGTTGTGGCTTAAAGTTGTGTTGTAACCCTTCTCGACCCTTCGGGTAACATGGGTCAAAGGTCGGATCAGTATGTGTGGTGCAGTTCATCAACTTGATCTACTAATACTACTAAATATGTCCTGGGTAAACTGAAAAATACTTTTATTTCAATGATAAATTCCCTTATCCATCTTTATAAAAGTCCCTTTTTTTTTTAGTTAGAATCAAAGAATACCCTTTTTTTTTTCTTAGCTTTTGTGCAAAACTTATCCAAATATCATAAAATACCGTTTGTCTGATCCCAAATGGCTTACACAGATAGAATAGGGTGAGAAATAAGTGTTGGGGATTTTCAATATTGCTGGAATAGTGTGAAGGTCATACAAGAAGAAAAATAAAATTAGTGCCACAGAGACGTCCGGCGTGATGGGCTCAGAGTGAGCGGCGACTCACTTAACCCTTAAAAAGCGCTGGATTTCTTCAAAAATTGGAACACACTATTTTAATATTTTACTTGTTTTACACCACACTGGCAGTGAAAGCACATACTCATAGCTCATTGTCAAATTACTGTACTGTTTTATTTATTCTTACTAGTAATAGTAAGTAATTGTTGTAATTACAGAAACTACATCAGATTAAAAATACATACATTTCATTCTAAATTGAGCCTTGAAGTCATAATGAATGATGAATAAAGCAAAATGTTCTAGACCAAAAATTACTCCATATTCTCTACTGCTCGGTAGTATTACCATATCTGAGTTATTGTGTAGAAATATGGGGAAATAATTACAAATGTACACTTCATTCACTGACAGTGTTACAAAAAGGATCAATTACAATAACACATAATGTTGGATATAGAGAACATACAAATATATTTTTTATTGAGTCAATAATATTGAAATTCAATGATTTTGGTGCATTTCCAAACTGCTAAAATGATGTACAAATCAAACTATAACCTGCTACGCAAGAATGTACAACATTTGTTCGCAACAAAAGAGGGAAAATATAACTCTAGAGAAAAATGTAACTTAAAACATTGACATGCACGTACAACACTCAGAAACTTTAGTATATCAGTATGTGGGATTGAATTATGGAATGGATTAAGCAAATACTGTATGTCAAACCATGTACTAATACGATTCACTCTAAGAGACTGTTCAAACTACAAGTGTTTACAACGTACAAGGAATAATTATGACAAATGTATTGAACTATCGTTCATCTGATCATGTCAATCATTACTGACTAAACTATTCATGTAATGATTTATTGTATTCGGAATGAATTATGTAAATTGTGTACAAATGAAGAACACAAAGAGAACATGTGTTGTTTGGACATGTTAAGAAAAAATATGATAAGTGATATACATTATACAGTATCATACCGAAAGTGTATACATGTTCAAAATAAACAATAGTTACTATTGCAACAGTTTTGTAAGGGTTTTGACATTTGTCATATAGTGACTAATGGTTACATTTAAAAACTTTTGGCTGCCATAAAATAAATGGATTCTCTTCCGCTACAGCTTCTATTTTTCCTCTAAAATATGTTATCAGCCGTGTGCCATTTGACACACAAAGTGTGTTTGAACAATTTCTTAGTGCATTTTGATCAAAGTAATGCTGTACAATGAAAAGGAGCGATGATACCCTCGTGTGAAACCGTGACATTTGTTTTTATGTCAGGCCTGGGGAAGAGATCAAAGCTTGTTGTTTTTTTTGTGTTTTTTATTTTGTCACAGAAAGAGTCCCAAAATTATCGATGTCCTTTTGTGCAGAGGCAGGTCGGCATATGCTCTGAGGGCGAACTGCATACTAAATACCTTCCCTCATATGGAGCTCATCTTATTTTTAGACCATGTGGGCTATAATGTCATCATTATCAAACGTCATGTCTGTAGGTTGTTCTGTAATAACATCATCACACAATTGCCAAACATGAAAATAAGCATTATGTTGAAAATTCATGTTCAAGTTATTTATATTAAATGATTGCTGCAAAACCAGTTTTGACATACTGTATTTATCGTGGTACCAAAGAAAAATGGGTTCGTCGTCTAAAGCAGGAGTCGGCAATTTGTTGATTGCAGTCAACCAATAGATCTTTCGGACCACACTTGCAGATGCTGAAAATATTAGGAAATCATTAGGAATAATCACATCAGTGCCCTCGCCTCCCGTAGAGTGACTTTCCAAAATCTACACTTTTTTGTAATTAGCTCGCATTTAACTGGTGAATACATTTTGTAGACTTTGCTCCTCTACAGATTTACATTGTGTTGCATTTCCTCGGTGTCAGTTTCGAGTTCACTTTCGTGTTGAGGCGTCAGCGTACGCTACAGCTCGCCCTGCTAACTTGCGTTGTATGACGTGCACCTTCAAATAATTCAAATAAGAGCTAGACAAGCAATGCAATTAAAGTGTATATTGGTAATTAATATTTTTAGACCGAAAAAATTATGGCCCTCATAATAGAGACAGTAGCGATTTTAGGTTTGTTTTCAACAAGTTTTAGCACATTTTAAACGCCCACTTTAAGCTCCAAAATGTGGGTGAGCCTGCATCAGCCTGCTGACAGATGAGGAAAGTATGAAACTCCAATCAATTTGACTTGACTGAAACATGGGACAGACAAAGCGAGAAGAGTGTAATTGGCAGCGATCATTTTATTGATTCTGACTTCGAAGAAGAAGGGTTTTGGTCAGAGTTTGGATGGACAAAAAATTAAAGATTGAAGTCAAATGTGATTCTGGAAATGAGAAGCTCCCCTCGAGGGGAGAAAAAATTAGTCAGAATCGGCGCTTAAATAATAGGAAAAAAGAAAGTAAGCCTGGTGATACTAAAAATAATATAATATCGTGCAAAAAGTAATTAATGTCAACAATTCAACTTCAAATGTGAAACTAATATGTAATACAAACTCCATAATGCAAAGTGAGGTATGTCACGCCTTTGAAAAAAATTATCATGGCTTAGAGTTTTTGAAATTTCCTGAGATTTTCACCTTGAGGTTTTGAGAAGCTGTACCCCTTAATTGTCAATATTATTTCAAAAGAAGGCTTGAAATATATTGAGTTTCATGTAGTGAGCCTATGTCATGTATTAGTTTAACCTTGTAAATCTAATCGCTGGGATAAACAAACCTTTGCACGATATTCAAGTTTTTGAGCTTCAACTGTATTATTTTTTTGCCCATTATTTTAATCATATCAGTTTTGAAGTAGTCATAGACCAGGGCGACAAAAACATGTATTTAAGTGATTAAAATAATAGTTTTACATGGCTTTATCCACACTGTCTATGCGGCGAATCGGGCTCCATTTCTGTAGATGACGTCACACCATGAATGCGCGGCATATCGAGTCTGGCGATGGAAAAGAGGCGTTCCAAGTACAGTTAGCTATCGACCCATTACTCAAAAACATATTGATATTTTGGGAAATGACTTGCTATGTTCATTTTCAGGGGGAAAAATACATAAAGAGAATGTGTCAGTGACATTTTGGTCATCATTTGTGGCATATTGTAAAAATTAAATTAAACCGAAAAATGGGAACCACTGAGCAAAAGGCCTATTGAGAAAAAACTGAAATGTTCATTTAATAATTAATAATAACACCAAGCCTTTAAATATTTGACACTTTTAAGGCCTTTCTACATTTTTTTTAAATATGTAAAGATAGCACAGTGAAGGATCGGAGCTTTGGTTCAAGGATCTAAAGACAACTATAAATGATTTAGCACATGCAAACCAATGCATGTATAAATTACTAACAAATAAGAAATACAACCTAAATTGAAACGTGTTTGTTGGTAAGGTTGCTGCATGCATGTAGATTATACTCCAGACCTTTAAAAACTGTTGCCACAGCAGTGAATACAACACAATACAGAGTGTATAGAACGGTTATGGCGCTTGTAGGTCAGTGCAGAAGGCAAGTTGAGCTCAGAATGGAGCCCTGCAGCTGATAAGGATTTGGTGATTCAGTATCTTGCTTTCAGTCAGGAGGGTGGCTGTCTGCTGACAAAAGGTTTGGACTAAGATCCCTCAGTTCAAGGTTGCTGTATTTCACATGAACATGACGAGCTAATTCACTTTCCAAATGTTTATTTTGCTTTAATTCTTGCCGCAGCTAAGAAGACTTGCTAGGATAGTGTTGTGGGGGAAAAGGCGATGTTAACGCAGTAAGTACAGGGTGGAGGTGTCATTTAATGCTGTCCAGCTTTAACGCCTTGTGTTACTCATGATATCCCTGACAGGAGACAGGCTCCATCACAGTGTTAAGCCTTCCCGGCGGTCACAGTGTCTGGACTGCCGCTATTAACTGTCCTTGTGTTCAACATTCTGGTCACAAGTCTCTTTCTCAATTCACTTGACAAAAGATGAAATATGCTTAAATGAGATTGGGTCCCAGAGTGAGAAGACTTTTTTCATCAGCATCCAGAGTAGAAGAATTTGAGGAAACCTTGGCAACGGAGCAGAACACCAAAGTATTTTATCTCGCTGTCGGCTATTTCAAGTTCCATATTTTTTTTTAAGCTGTGAAGTGTACTCTGACATTTAAAGCTATCTGCATATTCAGCCTTTCGAATCAGCATCCACAGTCATTGTCTTACAAAAGTAATCTTTGAAAAAGAAAATTAAACAGTTGTGTTATTTTAATAGGCAGCAGTTTTAGAATATGTAAATAGAATGGCTCTTAGAAATCGAGCAGAAAATGGGGGGGATTTTAAGAAGCTTAAAAGGGAACTAGCTTGAAGGTATCCACTTGGAAGGATGTAGGGCATTGTTGATGGTTTTCATTTCATCGTCGTCATCCTGTAAATAGGATTATGGCTGAAGATGTTGAAGGATTTCGACTATAATCAACACACGATCACCGTGTTAGCAGAGATCAAAGGTCAGAATTATGTGTAGGCCTACATACAGTTGGCTGGCTCGGGATGGGTACCTTTCATAGTTGAATCAATACCGTATCAATTAGCAGTACTTTTGTCTCTAAATGTATTAATAAATGTGAATAGTAAAAAAATAAAAATAAAAAAAATAATAATTTGTAACACTGAGCTGGGATGTCGAGCTTTTATCTGGTTTTCTTACACTTTTGTGTCTCATTCACAAGTACTGTACTGTCTTACATACTATACTTTGCATGCAGTTTAAATTATATTACAATAGATGGCAATAGTGTACAGACTACGGTGTGTTGCCTTAACCAGAAAGTAGTCTTTGCCATTAATTGTGCCAGCTTTCTCTTTTGTTGAGCCCTACAAAATTTTTAAACTGTTTTTATTATATTTATTACACACCAGCTGTTTGACCGTAATGCGCATCTTAGTTGTAGTAATTACCAAATTTGAAAGTGTTGAAATCCCAATGTAAAATCGCAAATACTAATCAGTAACATGTCTATAGCAGATCCAAGGTAAATTAGCATCCAATGAGTACATTTTGAAAAGTGGAAACTTACTGTATTTTGAGCGTCTTCTTCTCACTTTGTTTACATGGAACAGTGTAACATTA